>NC_142931.1:122355621-122360621 GCF_046866305.1 Octopus bimaculoides
AGGTAATCTCACTTGCATCATATTTTCAAAAGCCGGTTTTGTCATCCTATGAAGTTCATATATCAGGAGAGCAACACGGAGTGCTTATATGTATGAAATTTCATCATCCGCAGCGAAGTATTGTTGTCCTTTATGTTTGATAATGTGCTCATCAACTGATAAATTGAAAGATTAAATAATTTTGTGGTGAATGTACGATGTCGGAGTTGCTCTTGGTGTGAATTTTCATAGAATTATGTATTACATTTGTCACCCAAAAAAGGGCTATAAGAAAGTCATGGATAGGTAGTCATCTGAGGGCTCTTAGAAAAGCGGCTAGAGAATACGTCTACATTGAAAAGATAGATAGATAGATAGATAGATAGATAGATAGAGAGAGAGAGAGAGAGAGAGAGAGAGAGAGAGAGAGAAATACATATATACGTACGTACGTACGTACATACATACATACTCACATACTCACAGACACGTACAATATGTATGTATGTATATGTGTACATATATATATATATATATATATATATATATATATATATATATATATATATATATCTGTGTATATCTATATGTTTGTATGTGTATATGTATATGCACATACATACCTATGTGTTTGCGCGTGGGTGTACATGAGAAAATCCATGAATATTGTATATGTTCTAATATGAAATAGACATGTGATAAATATCTTTCAATATATCTTATTGAATCTTCCGGCAGAACACGCTTTACTTAGAGACGACGTAGTCATGTAAAATACGTAGACAAGAATCTTCAATGGCTTCGGTGCATCTCCTCTTCCTTACTCCCACTACCACCATCTTCGTGAGAGAAGTCACTAAAGTATGGTATGATTGCTTTCTCGGATTTCGTTCCACGTGAAATTTATCACTTAATGGTTGTCGTTCAGCCGACATAAGATTACTTGCTAGAATTGCCTGAACACTGTAAGTACATGCCTTGATAGAGAAAGCAGTGACCGATAATAATTACCTGTATAAAAGGAATAGATCAAGGAATAAATAAGTAAATAAATGAACATAAAAAAGACAAGTCAAAACAAATATAAGCAACAAATTACTAACGAAGCAAAACCTTGATAAATTTAATAAAATGAACAGTGATTTCATTTTAAAATAGATTTAATTGATTTATTCTAGAAAAATTAGCTATAAAATAACTAAAATGAATTTCGCAGAAAAATATCAAATATTAACTTTGAATTTACTGGTAGTGATTTTGACATTTCTAGAAATATCTTTTTGGTGAGTATCACGGTATCTTGCGATCATCAGATGGCTAGTCTAATCAGATTGTAGTAGTCGAAGCAGTGTTTCTAATACTGAAATAATAGGATCTTTTCCTTTTGGCCAGCACATCGAAAAAATAATTGATTGGTTGAAATTACCGAAATACGACAACCTTAACACGAAATAACTTCGAAAATAAAGAATTTTCCTAAAAACGCCAAGAGTAAATGATGTTTTAAATGACACATTCTACCAGTATACGAAATTTGAAAGTGTTTAGTTACAAAAAGTTATTTTTTTGTATGTGCCGGCCAAAAGGAAAAGATTCAAATAATATAATATGAAATATTAAGTTAGAACTTTAAATAATTACATACAAGAGACTAGACCGCATTATAAGAAACGTATTAAAAGACTTGTAATTCGTCAATCATTCAGTGGTTGTATGTTACAAAAAGAACCAGCTTCTGAACATCACATGACGTTAAAGAAGTGTAAGGAAACAAGTGTTAACTTTGAATATAAACTCTCCAAATTATATACCGCCATTTTGAAACTGATTGCATCAAAATATAGTAAAACAGTAACCGGATCAGAAATTAAATTTTAAAGTAATTGGGTGATATGGTTAATAACTAAAATCTAATGCAGTTGTGACTGTAACAATCTAATGATATGCCTATGAAAATGTTGTTATCGGATCAGTAATTTTAAGATATTAATACTTCAAATTTAAATAAGAAAGTGTCTGTTATCGAAATGGAAATATTAAATTAAAGCAAACACGATATTGAGCAAATTTTTCCATACACTATTAATCCATTATCTCCAACTAGACGTATAGAGAGACTCATATACCAATCATGTCATATGAACGATAAAAATCGTTTGACTGACAAATTTCCTGAAACCACACAAAGTATCTTCTCATGCTATCTTATCTAACTCTCACAAATGAAACGAAGATTAGAAAAATATATGCTAATGCACGACAGTGCTATATTCTATGCCATTCTACAAAACAAACTGATCATTATTCATATGCACATACAATATAATATACATATGGTATATTAATAAAATACAGCAATACAGAACAACAATTTTATTTTAAGATAAACATATATAACGATATTTAAATTAACTAACTTGCTTAGAAGCAGAACGATACGGTACTTTATGGGGATATAAACTCATGTGTATTATTCCGTTAATTCGGTGCCACCTGACGAGTATGAATATAAAAATCTTCCAAGAAAAAACAAGACAGAAAATTTTGAAAAGTAGCAAAATAGATCCCAGCATGTTTACAAAATTATGAATAGGAAAATATGAATCAGACAGCACAAACAGAAATAAGAATAAAAAGCAAAGTCGACCTCGGCAGAATTTGAACTCAGAACGTAAAGACAGACAAAATACCCCCTAAGCATTTCGCCCGGTGGGCTAACGTTTCTACCAGCTCGCCGCTTTTCACTGTTAAAGTATTACTTTGTCACTGAAAATAAATAATTATCGAGAAAATTATTACAGTAGATCTCTTATAGTAATTATCTTCTTGCAGAGGCCTGTACATTCCTGTATGCATGGGAAATATTTTCTATTTCAAATTTTGGAAGCAGTCAATTTTTTTTTATTTTCTTATTTTCTTATTTTCTAATTCGTTAAGCATCTGAGTCGAGGATATAGCTGTAACTTACTTTTGAAGTATTGTGCATGTTGTACTTTGTCTATTTAACTAATTGTCTTTGCAATTTCGGCTGGTTATTCTCGATGTTGCTCCAATCTAGCCAGCCCCAAGGAAAAGCTAAGCTAAGAGCATTAGATTCCTTGGAAGAAAGCAGCGAATGTATACAAAAACAAGGATGGAAAAAAACGAACAATGTTTCACAAATACAATAAAAATAATAACAGGACATAGCAACAGATGTCTTCCGACTAAGGATGAATTAAACTAAGCTGGCGTATATATATATATATATATATATATATATATATATATATATATATATATATACATATATATATATATACACACACACACACATATATATATATATATATATATATATATATATATATATATATATATATATATATATATATATATATATATATACATATATATACATACATATACACCTACACAAATACACACACATATGCAAATATATATGCATATATATATATATATATATATATATATATATATATATATATATATACATATATATATACATATATATAAATGTATATGTATATATATATATATATATATATATATATATATATATATATATACATATATATATACATATATATAAATGTATATGTATATATATATATATATATATATATATATATATATATATATATATATATATATATATATATATATATATTCACCTATGTGTTTGCGCGTGCTTGCACTTGAATATCAGCTGCTTTGATATGTTCACAGGTAGCAGTTGTGAATGATTGATGGTCTTTTTAACCATATTTAAGAATCTTGAAAATGATTTATTGATTTAATGTCTTTCCTTCTATTTTTTCATAAAAGTAATGAATATTCACTTCACATACTTGAATCTTAACATTACTCAATTGCCATCTTGAAAACTAACCAAACTACCAGTAAGATTGGAACATGTTATATTAAATCATTTCTGCACAAACGAGTACCTAGCTAGGAATTGCCTCTTCAGTTTATGCTTCCTTCTTTAATTATTGGATAATTCTCAATTTCCCATAGATCCAATGCGACCGCTGTCTTGTGAGATAATTCGTTGGACGGAAGCTGTGTGAAAATCAATCACATATGTGAGTGGGTGTATGTGTGTGGCTGTGTACCTATGCGTGCGCGTATGTGTATTTGAGTTTGTTTCCACTACCGCTTAACCTCCAGTTTTGCTTTGTTTACGCTCCTGTAACTTATCGGTTCGGCAAAATAGATCACACAATATGTACGAAATTTTGAAAAAAAAAAACTATAAGTATTAGAGTCAATTCGATTGACTAAACCCTTCGAAGCGGTGCTTCGTATGGTTGCAGTCCAATAACTGAAACAACTAAAATAATAAAAAAACGGTAAAATGATTGCGCGTTCTACGAGTAAGAACGTAAATTTAATTGCGTTTACTAGATTAATCGTAAGCTACATCAGTCTCTCTGCTAATCACTCTACATTACAAATATGATAAATTAAAGCAATGCTTCCTGCATAATACGTTAGGGACAAAATATGCAACAACCACAAGCCATTCAGATCCATATGTATATATATATATATATATATATATATATATATATATATATATATATATATATATATATATATATATATATATATATATTCATTATAAATATACAGGGATTAGCAATTGAGTTGCTTCTCCAACATACTGAAAATTTAGAAATAGCAGTCAAAGAACTACTGATTCCAAACTACAAATTTTCTCTAAAGTGGATGGCGATATTTATGGCACACATAGAACAAAAAACCGGAGGGAAAAGCGTAAACAAGCCAAGCTTTTAGTTAATTGGATACGAATCGTTTCATGGTTAAGTGAATAGAAATTTCACTATTCCAATCTTCAGCCTCAATATTCTGATAAATTTGAAAGTGTCTCTAAAAAAATTCACGGTAATCTTTGGCCATGCGACACCAAAAATCAACGATAAGAAAGGCACTTACGAATTCATCGGCTAGCGAGTTCAGGCACCTCACCTCAAAGAAATCTATTCCATGTGCGT
>NC_142931.1:122365621-122425621 GCF_046866305.1 Octopus bimaculoides
TTATTGCTGGTATTGTCTTCTTTTTTTTTTTTTTTTTTCATAATAAAGTTGACGTACTTTCTATTCTTGCTTCTATTTTAATGGTGATGCTCTAAATAATAATAATAATAGTTTCAAATTTTGCCACAAGGGCGGCTTTTGGGGGAAGGGGATGAATCGATTACATCGACTTCAGTGTTCAACTGGTAATTGTTTTATCAACCCCAAAAGGGTAAAAGGCAACGTCGACCTCGGTGAAATTTGAACTCAGAACGTAGCGACGGAAGAAATACTAAATGATAATAATAAGGACAATTATTTTTATAATTATTATTTTTATAATTATCATTAAGGCGGCAAGCTGGCAAAATCGTTAGCACGCCGGACAGAATGCTGCGATGTGTTTCGTCTAACTTCACGTCCTGAGTTCAAATTCTGTTCTGAATTCAAAGTTATAGTAGCATCTGAGCAGAAATTTCTCCGGAACAGACCAGCCAGTTGATTCTCGTCGAATTCTTGAGTTTTTTTGTTTTTTTTTTTTGAGAATGTTTTCGCTCTTCTTTACCACTAAACTTCTGCAAAATGCTGACGTGGAAGTTCCGCAAGCTGCACAAACACACACTTACGAAGTTGTATCAAAAAGTTCTCGGACTAGTTCTATAGCGCGCCAACAGATGGCAGCACATGGTTACGTGCACAGTGATAGCTAACAGTGACCTTCATGAGGTAGTGTGCCGATTGACATCGACGTGTTTACCTTGCAAGTTGTCGAAATTTGTGCTTTGTAATTAGGTGTATACTGTAGTCTGCGATTTTGTCAAGGACAGGAACAAAGATCCAACGTAAGATTTTGCATTAAACTAGGGAAGTCTGCTACAGAGACATTGAGCATGCTTCAGCAAGCTTATAGCGACGAGGCAATGGGTCGTACGCAATGTTTTGAGTGACACGGGCGCTTTAAAAGCGGAAAAGCGGAAAAGCGTCCCTGGAAGAGGATAAGCGATCTGACAGACATGTCACGAGCATCACCGCTGGAAATGTGGTATTGTGTATCCGTATCGAGAATTTGTTCCCGAGGGCCAAGACCGTCAAGTGCTACTGCGACGTTTTCAATAGTTTGAGGGAGAGTATTTCGGTGAAAGTGAGCGGATCTATGGAGCGCGAAGAATTAGATTCTTCACCGAGCTCTCTTTACTCGTGAGTTTCTCGTCAAAAATAACGTGGTATCGCTTTCGTATACGCCCTATTCGCAAGATTTAGCACCAGCGGACTTCCATCTCTTCCCCAAGATAAAAATGTAGCTCGAAAGTCACCGTTTTAACACTATAGCCGAGATCCAGAGCGAATCACTGAAGGTGGTTGGCTTTGGATAATAGAAACTACAGGGGGAACAGTTAATGATGATTTTCTTCAACATATCCCCCTCTCAGGTTCATACACTTATTGCAGCGGGTTTTCAGTTTTTCTAAGCCCTGTAAAAGAACTCGGAAGGTTGGGCTTCCTTTTGCCAGGAACTTTTCAGCACCCACTTGCGTGTATATATATATATATATATATATATATATATATATATATATATATATATATATATATATATATATATATATATATATATATATATATATATAATATAGATTTAATCAAAAGATTAAATGTGGTACTTAAAATGTTTGAGGCACCAGAATTTGGTAGGATAAAAATCAAAAACAAAATCAAGAGATTTGGTGAATAAAATTTTAAGTTAAGCAACAATAATTCAATAGGTTATAGCAGTACGTACGTTTCGTACAAGCTCCATTTATTCATGTAGTGAGAACACCACAGAAAATACAATGAAAATGTACTCCTCAGCTGCATAATGGAATTTCATTTTAGAAAGTCATTTTGTCTGTGAAACAGCAGCATAGTCGAGATGTGTTTTCTTCTCTTACTCTTGTTTTTTGCAAACATCTTCAAAATGACTTTCTAAAATGAAATTCCATTATGCAGCTGAGGAGTACATTTTCATTGTATTTTCTGTGGTGTTCTCACTACATGAATAAATGGAGATTGTACGAAACGTACGTACTGCTATAACCTATTGAATTTTTGTTGCTTAACTTCAAATATATATATATATATATATATATATATATATATATATATATATATATATATATATATATATATATATATATATAGGTATATGTATTACACTTCTTAAAGTGTAATGTGCAGGAAAATATCTTTGCAAGATAAATGCAGGACCCTCGTTCATTTTCTGAACAAAGCGTTTTCGCTTTGCTTTTACTGTTAATGACCTTGAACTTCACATTGCACTTCGCAGAATCCCAAAAATTTTGTAGGCACTCAGAAGGAATCAATATTTTGACGCAAATAAACGGCTTAATTACTTACGACCCGCTATAATATATCTCGTTTCTTTCTTTATTCTCGCACTTCTCCTCCTCTTCCTCCTCCTCCTCCTCCTCCTTCTTCTTCTTCTTCTTCTTCTTACTACTACTACTACTACTACTACTACTACTACTACTACTACTACTACTACTACTACTGTCGCTGCTGCTGTTGCTATCGTTATTAAAAATATAATAAAAGAAATCAGTATTATTATTATAGCTGTCGTCGTTGTTAATCTATTTTTCATTTGTTCTGTTCGCCTCGTTTCTACAGAGATTCATCACGAAAGCTGCAAAAGTAATTTCGACATCTGCGACTTTACGAGAAGGATTGACTTATTATTTTAATAATACATTTGTCACAAGCAATAAATTCAAGACGCCATTACGTTTTAAACCTTGTCTCACCGTTATTCATATATATATGCTGATGTTTTCAATGCTATAATTTTGTCAACTTCCATGAACGTATGTAAATTCCTCTTACCTAATGTTTCGAATTTCCGTCTCGTATTCCCAAGAAAGAATATTTATGCATAATGAGTTTCATCCTAGATCAATGGATTTCTTTCAAATCTCTATTTTGTATCCTTAAAACACTGATTAAATAATAAATCATTGTAAATCCCAATTGCATTTTTCAACTTCAAAAACAATTCTCATACATGTATATACATACATACATACGCACGCACGCACACACACACACACACGCGCACACACACACACACACACACACACACACACACACACACACACACACACACATATATATATATATACATATATATATATATAAGGGAGTGTCGAAAAGTTCCTGACTTTAAGGGTGTCGGTAAAGATCTGATTGGAAGCTTACCTTTTACAAGGCTTAGAAAAACTGAGGGACCGCAGCAATAAGCGTGTGAATCTATGAGGGGAACATGATGAATAAAATCATAACTAACTGGTCTTCCTTTATTTTCTTTTACCCATTTACGTATCTATGTGTGTCTTTGTGACTGTCTTTATTCCCCACCGCCGTTTGACAACCGATGTGTATACGTCCCCGTAACTTAGCGGCTCAGCAAAAGAGACCGCTAGAATAAGTACCAGGCTTTAAAAAAATAAATCATGGAGTCGGTTTGTTCGACTAAAAATCCCTCAAGCGGTGCCCTAACATGGCCGCAGTTAAATGACTGAAACAAGTAAGAGGATATGTAAGTATGAAAAATTAATTTATTTCGAATATTTCTCGAGAGCAAATAATATTTTGATGACAGAAGTCAATGCTAAAATATTTAAAAGTTCGTGGTTCAATTTAATTTCCAAATATCCTTTACTCTTCAATAAGTCATAAGTTGACTGTTGAACTGAAATACCACAAACGTTGCAAACGTAGATAACGAAACGCATATGAGGTACGTATGCAACACTTCTTCACTATCATTAGTTACGATGTGATTAATAATGATAAGAAGACCCAATATTTCATAGAAAAAATATTATTAATTTGATACCTATCAACAAAGTGTTCAATGTGAAATATATAAAATGTGTGACGCATGTATTCAGCAAAATGCTATTTTTTTTATATACTCTTTTGGATTCTGAAGAGTCATTTGAGTGAGGCCATGCTGGAGCACCGTCTTATAGGCGTTTTAGTCGAAGAAATCGACGCCAGAGCTTATTCTTTGCAAGCCTAGTACTTATTCTATCGGTCGATTTTGCCCAATCGCTAGGTTACGTGGACGTAAATACACTAACATCGGCTGTCAAGCGATGGCATGAGAGCAAACACAGGCACAAAGACACACACACATAAACATATATACATATATATATATATGTATACACATATATATATATATATATATATATATATATATATATATATATATATATATATATATATATATATATGTATGTATATATATATATATATATATATATATATATATATATATATATATATATATATATATATATATATATATATACACGACGGGCTTCTTTCAGTTTCCGTTTAACAAATCCACTCACAAGGCTTTGGTCAGCCCGAGGCTATAATAGAAGATACTTGCTCGAGGTATCACACAGTGGGACTGGTTCCTACCACACCACGCCTGCGCACCACACCACGCCTGCGCACCACACCACGCCTGCGCCTATATGCATATATACGCACACATAGACACACATATATGTATACACATACATGCACACACACACACACACACATCTTTGTATTTGATGCATTTTATGCCATTTGTTCCCAACACGCGTTTTGGGATTGTGGCGATCTGCTTCCTCTGCACTGATCGTTCATAATGCAATTGGATGCAATTGGATGCAAATCCACAACAGATTTTCAAGTGAACACTTTAATATATTATGCTGATACGCACTTTTTCTATGTTCATTTATATACATTTGTGAGTGTAAGTGTGTGTGTGTGTGTGTGTGTGCGTGCGTGTGTGTGTGTGTGTGTGTGTGAATGCGTATGACGGTAAGTAGGTTGGTAGGCATGCACGCGCACAATACATTCACAATGCATATATATATATATATATATATATATATATATATATATATATATATATATATAATCGAAATAAGCAACAGGATATCCAGAAGTAATACAGTACGATCGTATCGTTACAAGCGACTCCATTTAATTGAACAATGCAATCATTACATCAATTTAAATGCAAAGCAATCATCAGCTGCATAAATACGTAGAATTAAATTAAATTAAAACAGATGGACACATTAGTATAATTTTACCTAAAACCTCCAGGAAGGTAAGGAGATAGACAAAGATCATGCTGTCTTCATTTCAGCTAATTTAATTCTATGTATACATGTAGCTGAGGATTGCTCTGCACTTAAATTGATGTAATGATTGCATTGTTCAATTAAATGGAGTCGCGCTTGAAACGATCGTACTGCATTACCTCTGGATATCCTATTGTTTATTTTGATTTTAATCACTTTATTTTGAAACTATGGATAATACCGTACTAAATTCTGGTGCCTCAACTTATATATATATATATATATATATATATATATATATATATATATATATATATATATATATATACAGGGTGATTCAAAAGTTTCCATACATACATAGGAAAAATTTATTATTTCATAAGAGACAGTTTTTTAAATCTCCTAGATCCTCTGATCTTGATTTCTGTCTTTGAGGGCATTTAAAAGGTATGGTGTATCGCGGAAAGATAAAAGACATAAATTATATGAAGGAACGCATCACCAACTCCTTTGCACACATATCACCAGATGTGCTGTTACGAGTTCACAATGAGTGGGGTAAACGTATTGCAATGTGTATTCAAAACAATGGTCACCATATAGAGCCTATTAAATGAAAACCGCTGTTCTTATATACTGTTTCTTATAAATATATATATATTTACATGCTTACTTGTATATAACAACATAGTTTCCAAATGTTACTCGGTGATAGCTCTAGCAGTAATGACCAACGATTAACGACTGAATTTCTCACCTATTTTCCCGTGATTTATTATTAAAGATTCGTCCACAGTTTCTCGTAGAAACGTCATGTTTTCTGGGACTACTTTGTTTTGCAGCAGAGCAATTACTGTTCATATATTCTATGAAATTTACATTACTGAAATAAAAATTAAAAAAATACCGCATCTATTGTAGGAAATATAGTCTGAATTTTATTGCGTTGTTTTCATCTTAACTTTCAACTAAATCGGAAAATCCCCCGCTGAGCTGTGTTCTAATGTTTACTTAGACCATAAAGAAAGTATTAACACAGATAACAATATATATACATATGCACACGGATATATATATATATATATATATATATATATATATATATATACATATGCACACGGATATATGTGTACCAATACACGGAGACAGAGATGTATGTGTTTAGATACATACTAACACACGAACACACAAAGGCTCAAACATAAATACACACTAATGCATACACTTTATAATCGGAATTTTTGTTGCTTCTCTGGTAGCAAAGATTCCTGCTAACAAACAGAATTTTTTCCCCAGAATTCAACATATGAATCATACACCACCATACCACCATTAACGAAGACATTAGATAGATAGATAGATAGATAGATAGATAGATAGATAGATAGATAGATAGATAGATAGATAGATAGATAGAAGGAGAGAAAGAATCGTGTGTGTGTGTACACCGATAGAAATATGTTTAAACACAATTACAGATATATATATATATATATATATATATATATATATATATATATATATATATATATATATATATATATATATATATATATATATATATATATATATATATATATATATATATATATATATATATATATATATATATATATATATATATATATATATATATATATAAATATAAATACATGGCTCAGTGGTTAGAACATCGGGCTCACAACCATGCAATAGGGGGTTCGATTCACGGACCGTGCTGCGTGTTTTACTCTTAAGTAAGACACTTTATTTCACATGGCTCCAATTCACTCAGCTGTAGAATTGAGTTGCAACGTCACTGGTGCCAAGTCCTTGGATAACATCGGTGGCGTGAAGAGGGAAGGCCGGTATGCATGGCCATCTGCTGGTCTTTGACCAGCAACCTTGCTCGGACATGTGCCCTTCTATGTGCAATCCCATGGTCATTCGTGACCAAGGTGGTCGAGTTACCCTTTACAGAGTTACCCTTTACACGTTCCTTCTAAGCACTGCTGTAAACAGCGGAAGTTAGCTAGAAATTTAAAACTTAGTGCAGATACACATCAGAGTTCAAGGTCAATCTTTGCCACTTTGCCAAGCGGCTTCACTCTGCGTGCTTCAGCTTCGTTACTATGGCAACAGTCCGGATACTTATTGATCAGACCTCGTATATATATATATATATATATATATATATATATATATATATATATATATATGTACACACATGACCGCGCATACACATATGGAGACATATTTATCAGCAGCAAGTTACCGTAATAACACTCAAGATCCTACAGTTTTGTTAATAGCATTTATTAAACAAACTTAATGACCGAGAGCTAGTCTCTAACATAGAGTGAATTGCAATTCTTTCTGGAAATTTCGATTAAAAATTAGTATTGCTGGATTACATGATTATAAGAAAATTGTTTGTTAATCAGTTTGAGAGAAAATGAAATATACGTTTACAACCCAAGCACCCACAGGTATACATTTCTATAGTATATATGTATTCATAGAAGGTCTCCCAAAATTAAGGCAACTAACTTTTTTCAAATTCATCAAAGCAAAATATTGTTATATTTCGGGTCTGAGAACTGCAATGCAATCGTAAAGGAAACACAATTATCACACTACCACATTTATTCGATATCACCATCTTTGTTTCAAATCACTGACTTAAGCCTAGGTGCGAATGATTCACACGCAGCACGCAGCTGTTCTTACGGAATTGAAGCCCATTCCTGGCGCGGTTTTGCCTTCAGAGCGTCGAACGAAGCATGAGGAGTGCTCGAGACCCAAGTTTCCAAAACGGACTAAACAGAACAAAACCAACGAATTGAGACTGAGGCTCCTTGATGGCCATCCATCCTTGCCTATGAAAAACAGAATGTTTTTCTTAATCCAGTATTGTGTCTGTTTGGAACTGTGGGATGATGCCGAGTACTACTGGAGGCGCCAATGTGCGCCTTGATAGTGCTCATTCGCTCATGTAAGAGTTCAGCTTCCGGAATGTCGCTAATGTATCGCCGGGTGTTAATTTTAACACCCGAGGGCACAAAAACGTGGGAAGACCTTTCAGTAGCTGCCACAGCCGCCCAAACCATAATTGACTGAATTTTGACGTCGGTTTTCGAGTCTACTTTCGATGAAGCCAGATATACTCCAAACTTGCTCATTCTGGTGGTTTACTGTCTGTTCGATGTCAAATATCTTTTCTTTTCAACACCAGGTTAGGCAGTGTGCATTCAGCAATCTGACGCAGGGTAAGATGACTTATGGCATTATAAACTTGTGTGAGCTCATGACGGTGGATCATCTTGTAGAAGTAGATTCTGAGATCCTCCTTCAGCACTCAATACATCGATGTTCAACTTATTTTTGCCGTGATGAATACTTTACCGTTTCTTTGGTACTTTTGATAAGCTGAGGGGTCAGCAGACTTCTTTTTCGGCCGTGTCCAAGTCGATCGGTGGTGGAACCAGTCTCTTGAAATTCCTTGACACTCTGTACATATATATATGCAATACACTAACGTCTAGTGAAATGTTTTCCTCACAAACACAACGCATCGCCTAGTCCAGGAATCGAAACCACGATCTTACCCTCAAGAGTGTAACAACCTAACCACTAAACCATGCACCTCCACATACATACATACAAACATACATACATACATACAAACATACATACATACATACACACCGATACAGAGAAAGAGAGAGAGAGAGAGAGAGAGAGAGAGGGGGAGAGAGAGAGAGAGAGAGAGAGAGAGGAGAGAGAGAGAGAGAGAGAGAGAGAGAGAGAGAGATTTATGTCACTTAACACTTATCTATTAATACATGTGATTTACAGTTAGTCGAATCAGTTGGCTGTCTATAACTTATACATTTAAGTTTCAATGTAAATTGCAGATGTGAACCAATGAATACTAGAGACAGACTATTGCTGACAACTATAAACAACGGAATCAAAGCATAATCGGCAAATGTTTGATTAATTCATAAATATATAATTACGACTGTAAACATTCGTGTGCCAAGGAAAAAAAGTCAACGGGTATCGAAAAGTCACGCCATTGACTCAAGTTTCTTTATGTATAAGAGAAACTACTGGCCTCTATACATATTCATAGTTAATTAAATAAAGTGGATTTAGCAATTAATATATATTAACTTTATAATTTAAATGTCTTCGTTTAGTATTATTTAATACGTATGTGTATCATCAGTATACAAATGAAATAGTTGATTATATACGTTTATACGCATATATTAAATATAATCTGTATGTATGTATGTATGTATGTATGTATGCATGCGTGTGTGTATGTATGTATGTGTGTGTATGTATTTATGTATGCATGTATGATTGCATAAATATATATCATATATATATATTATATATATATATATATATATATATATATATATATATATATATATATATATATATATAGATATAGATTTAGATATATATGATTTGTATATTACATATATATATATATATATATATATATATATATATATATATATCGTGATTTTATTTATATGTACATGCATAAAAGCACTTAGAATATTTGTGAACAATTATGTATGCTTTCAAATTCTGAAACCATTTTCTGTCTCAGAATAAAACTTTTAATTACATTTCAGGTAAATGATGATATCCTAAATGGTGGATGCCAAAAAAACTCTAAATGAATTCAAATTTTCCTCTTAGCCGGTGAAAGAAAACAAAAATTTATTGGCAATCGTTTGCAGCTTTAGCAATTATTCCAAGGAATTGTGAATTATGAGCACAGAAAGTTGAATTTCAATGCTTTAGAGGTAGGAAGGAGGTCTTATCTTTGTTACCAGACGAAGGTGACACCTACCTACATGTTTCAGTCTTATCAGACCTCATCATTGCAAAGTGTATTGTATTCTCAGCCATCTCTGAGATACTCACATAGCTAGATTGGCCTTCATACTGGCAAGAAGGTATAGACACACCCCTGTGATTCATCAAATTATACAGTATCGCCTGATGAAATTGATCAATGATGATGCCCACGGATAATACGGACTATACTATACTATACTGATCTGTGGAAATGTACGTAACAACGTATTAAATATTTATAAATGCCATCTTGGTATTATTGTTATATTTATCCTACATTATATCGGTATAACCATGATGCAACCCCGAAAATCTGACTCACTAGTCAGTATCATTAAACGGTAGTCGGAATAATGAAACAGGAGCTGTATTTGCATATCCCTAACGCTATCTAAACAAATTTAGAAGATATATATATATATATATATATATATATATATATATATATATATATATATATATATATATATATATATACATATATTATACACATAGAAAGAGAGAGAGAGATGTGTTTTCGTGCGACGGAGTGTGTTAGGTGTGAATGTGTATGCGCATGCGTGTTCAAGAGAAATGACTGATAGAGTGATGGAAATGTGTGACATGATATTCGAGCAATAGAGAAAGATGTGAAGACAGATGTGAAGGTCTAAAGAATTGTGTCCAACTAACGAACGACTACACACCAAAATTGTGAGATCAGATATTTCAATTCAGATTGACAAAGCAGCTAACCAATAAAAAGGAACACTTTTGTATTACTTTCTTCCTTCATTTCTCCGGAATTTTTTCTTCTTATTTACTATAATAGCTTCCAAGCGAGGATCTTCTCACAAATGCAAATACATAGGCGAACAGTTTGCAATGGTGTTAGAATGATATGTATGCCATCAATGAATTAAAGCGAGGGAAACCACTAAGAGTGTCGTGTCCATCTTACACGTAATTGGTCTATAGCTAGAGCGAAACCGAGATTTTTATAAACGTGACATATACGATGGATGTATCAGCTTCTAAATCTTAAATGTCATGAAAACAGTTCATGACTGTGAAGCTAGAATATCAATACAGGTATTGCGTTGAATTCCAGTTAAATTAATCATCTTTGGATAGGTACAGCAAAAAGTAGATATGATAACATAATAGATTATATAGAGTAATAGATTAACATAGATAAGGTTAGTTTTAGCTATTATTGGCTGAGACCATGTCTAACTTAATAGGGCCATCTAGAGTAGTCTTTTTAAGTTGTGTTTTTGAACATCATGGCCCATTCGAGTTGAAACTTGTTGCTGTTTGCCGAGATACATCCGGCTTTCAGTTGTTGGTCTGGTATTTCTGTGGGCTTTTTCTTTGACTTCTTTTGAAATAATGTTGAATAAATCAGGATCAGTAAAGGTAAAAACAAAACTGTATCACAATACTATTAGGTGATGTGAGTTCCATTTCTGTAAGGGCCTAAGGCACGAGGGCCAAGCTTTGGATGACTTGTGAACTTTATACCAGCATCGTTTGGACACCGTTGAGGGAATTAATTTCCACATTATACAATTGATATAGCGCGCATAACAGCGTTAGAGGAAATAAACTTGAGCTTTTTGAGGCGATATCAATAGTAAAGGCTTGTCATGCCATTTATTTGTGTGTGTGTGTGTGTGTGTGTGTGTGTGTGTGTGTGTGTGTGTGTGTGTGTGTGTGTGTGTGTGTGTGTGTGTGTGTGTGTGTGTGTGTGTGTGTGTGTGTGTGTGTGTGTGTGTGTGCGTGTATGTGTGTGTTGTGTACAATCTCTTGAGTGCTTCCATTCTCATGATGCTTTGATTTCTGAGGGCAGCAATATTTTTACTTGAGAGCTGGCAAACCTAAAGAATTATGTATCGCGATCATTAGACTGGAAAGCCCTAAGAACCCATGAGCCCATTCTGAGGGCTATAAAAGCATAATATCCCCATCATAAATATATATCGTTATAAGATAGTAAACGAAGAAAATTTTCAGACAGGTTACCAGAATATCTCAATGTGCATACATATGCTTTATGTTTAAAGAAATTGTATGTACTGTGTGAACAGAAATAATTGCCGGCAGACTTTACTGAACACCGCTGATCACACAGCTGCTGAATTTTGAATAGTTACTTAGTATTTGAGCCATGATCTATATTTCAAGAATTCAGCTATGAAATCACAGAAGTTGTTCTAATACTTGGTGAATACTCAAACTATTGTGAAGTATATGCCCACAAATAGGTGTTACTCTAGTCGAAAAGTTACAGAAGTATGCGACAAATGTATTAGAAAATTATAAATAGTATGCTAAATTATCTCAAACTAAATTGAATATCATTTCTGTTTAAATAGTCCAAGGATAATGAGGACTCTCTATATGCCCCAGTATGTTAGTGGCTAACCGTGATGAGCTTTGTCTTCAATCTATATATAGAAATGAAATCAATATGGGGCACACAAAACTTTACATTCATTATTTCTCAATTTACGAGAACTCGCAGTTTAGCGAAGTATGCAAAATAAAATACTTCAATCAGAAATATATTCTGCAATGTAGAATTCTTTTCTACTCTAGGCACAAGGCCCGAAATTTTGTGGGAAGGGACCAATCGATTAGATCGAACCCAATATGCAACTGGTATTTAATTTATCGACCCTGAAAGGATGAAAAGCAAAGTCGAACTCAGAACGTAAAAACAGACGATACACCGCTAAGCATTTCGCCCGGCGTGCTAAGGTTTCTGCCAGCTCGCCGCCTTCTGCAATGTAGAATTAACATTACTTGGAAGTGAGTGTGTCTTCATAGACAGTGTAAAGACAAAGAAGATGTAAAAACAAAGCGTATGCGAACACTACAAAATGAAAATTTAGACTTCGTGAGTTATTCCTTTTTATAATTTAGTTTTTTATTGGTTTCCATGACTAGCAAACACATAAAATATTCTGTTGTGTTGCAGCGTATGAAGATCGGAAAACATTTCCAAATCTCAACGTAGTATTATATGAACCGTTCAGTTGATAGGATTCTACAGAAGGAGATGATGATAATCTTCTAAATTTAAAATTACTAATCTATAATGAGAGGGTTAAATGAAAATAAATAGATTTCCATTTGGCTATATGAATGGATTAATTTGTAAACGAAAGTACCAAATTTTGTATCTAAGTGACGATTTATTAACAGGAAGTATTATTTAATTGCTGATAGAGACTGATCATATATTCTCTATATCTCAAATGCGTTCCCGTTATTTATTTGTCCCTTTCCATATTCCACTGGCTACGCTTATCTTTATACGTATACATGAACGCATGGTGTATATTATATTTCCCTTTGAGGGCAACCGCTAGGCAGAAACAGGAGACTGCTTAGCAAAAACCTTTGCCGTATTTACTCAAGTCCCTTTACGCCTTAAGCTTAAATATCATTTTCTCGTGATTCAAAGAATACTGGAGCTGAGTCATCGACTGATTCTCTACTGCACAAATTTGTGATTTTGTAACAAATGTGAGAAATCATTAATTTCCTCTTTTAATGGTTTAGTTAGATGTAGAAGAGCAGCGCTGTAGACCCTTTCTAAAGCTAAATTTTCCTATTATCCTTCCGGGGTCGATAAAATATGTACTAGGGACGATATGATTAACTTGCCCCTTTCGCTAAAATTACTAGAAAGTGTAAGGTGGCGAGCTGGCAGAATCGTTAGTATGCCGAATAAAATACTCAGTGGCATTTCATTCGTCTTTACGTTCGGAATTCAAATTCTGCTGAGGTCGACTTTGTCTTTCAACCTATTCGAGGTCGATGAAATAAGTACCATTTGAACACTAAGGACGATGTAATTGACAAGCCTCCTTTCCAATATTTCAGGCCTTGTATTAATATTAGGAGCTGGAATTGGCAGAATCATTAGAACGTTGAACACAAAAATATTGTGGCATTTCCGACTCAGTATCAATTTTACTTTTCATTTTTAAGTGGTCTATAAAATAAAGTTCCAATTATGCACTTAGAATAATTTAATCGGGCAACTCTGTCCCCTAAATCTGTGAACCTCTGTCTATGTTATGATTTTTTTTCGTTATTATTAGCCGTATGAAAGTAGTGAGCTGGCAGAATCGTTAGCACGCCAGGAAAAATGCTTAGCAGCATTTCATCAGTCTCGTCTTTACATTCTGTGTTCAAATTCCGCCGTGGCTGACTTTGCTTTCCATCCTTTCGGGGTCGATAAAATAAGTACCAGTTGAACATGAGATCAATTTTATCGGCTAATCCCTTCCCGAAAATTTTCAGGCCTTGTGCCTATAATAGTAAGAATTATTATTAGCCGTGACACTGTATGACACCAGTCATAATATTAAATTCAGTAAAAGAATATTACATCATCGAAAACTGTGTATTTGGATTTTTTAACCGAGTTTTTTTGGGGTTTTTTCACTAAAAATATCGCTTATTTCCTTCAGGCTCTCAGTTTACTTCAGCTGGTCCTTGTAGGGTAATAATAGAATTATTTCGACCGTCTCAATCAAAAAGTTTACAAATATATTTAGAAACGGAATTAAAAGTTGTTGATTTATGGTCGGCTACTAGCAAATAGCAACATTCAGCTTGTTAATTCAGTGTAATTCTATAACATTTTATGTAATTATCTGCCACAGCTCTAAGAACCCTGGAGCTGTTACCAAAATATTTGCTTGTTGTGGTGTTTTTTTAACATATTTTCCCCTCTTTTCATTTTCAGAAATATATAATTTTAAACACTCTCTAAGCTGTACAAGCTATCATTTAGAAAAATTTAATTTTCATTTTTTATCAATTTAACTTTCCCTTAACTAAACACCTTTATTATCTTCCTTTTTCCTTTTCTTGTCTTTTTTTGTAAATTTAATTTTCAACGCCAATAATTTATAATTATTTAATTAAAGGGAGGCAACAGCAATGAACTTTTAATTCATAACGGTGAAATATTGTTAAGCGTAAATTCCAGTTTTCTGCTATGCCCTCCCCCCACCCCACCCCACAACTTTTATTCTTTTTATCGTTTGCCGTTAATTATTCAAGGTAGAAAAATTGTGTCCACGAGTTTTGTAGAGATTCTAAGATTGGTAAGACATATGTAGTTTATGTCCAGTTGGAAAGCTTGTAGATGGACACCTACCTGAAAATATGGAGACAAGGAGAATGCAGCAAAGAATTGTGGCTCTAAGGTGGGTAGATTTGCCAAGATGGTTTCAGAGTTACAGGGGCTGACATCTTTATCTTTAATTTTTATCCTTTACTTGTTTCTTTTTCTTTTATCTTGTACAGAGGCACCGATTTGAAGAATCTTAATCGAACGAATTGACCTCAGAACTTCTTTTGTTAAAGTCTGGCATTTATTCTATTTTCCCCCTTTTTGTCGAACAGCTAAGTTACGGGGACGTAAACACACCAACACCGGTTGTCAAGCGGTGGTGGAGTACAAACACAGTCACAAAGACATACATGCATATATTGATATATACATACATATATATATATATATATATATATATATATATATATATATATATATATATGTATGTATGTATGTATATATGTATGTATGTATGTATGTATATATATATATATATATATATATATATATATATGTATGTATGTATGTATGTATATATGTATGTATGTATGTATGTATGTATATATATACATACTTTCGGTTTCGTATTGTTAAGACGTGTTTTTCCCTGTCTCTCGAAGCAACCAACAGGTATCTTTCCATATCGAAGATAAATATTTGCTGAAACCGACACAAAACTCGGTACCTGTTGTTTAACGACGGTCCTGCATTATATCCGTTGAAAAAGAAAGTAAATAGTATATATACAACGCACATTAATGTGAGTGAACCAAAGCGAACAACCATCTTCGAAGGAATCCACGCACGTGGTGAGAGATTGTAAAGATAGAAATCTGAGCTAAGTTTTATTCTTTATTTCTAAGTTTTATTCAATATTCTATTTTCTTTCCAATTTATTTCACTTGTTTGTTAACATACTGTAATTTCTCTCACATAATAGTTTTGTTTTTGTTTATTTACGATAAAATTTACTTACGATAAAATCGTTTCTTAGTTTATATACATACTAAGTTTTATTCTATATTCTATATTTCCTTCTATATATAAATATAAATAGCGAACAACCATAAAATCGTTTCTTCTTAGTTTATTTACATACTAAGTTTTATTCTATATTCTATATTTCCGTCTATATATAAATATAAATAGCGAACAACCATCTTCGAAGGAATCCACGCACGTGGTGAGAGATTGTAAAGATAGAAATCTGAGCTAAGTTTTATTCTTCATTTCTAAGTTTTATTCAATATTCTATTTTCTTTCCAATTTATTTCACTTGTTTGTTAACATACTGTAATTTCTTTCACAGAATAGTTTTGTTTTTGTTTATTTACGATAAAATTTACTTACGATAAAATCGTTTCTTCTTAGTTTATTTACATACTAAGTTTTATTCTATATTCTATATTTCCTTCTATTGTTAACATACTGTAATTTCTCTCACAGAATAGTTTTTGTTTATTTACGATAAAATTTATTTACGATAAAATCGTTCTTCTTAGTTTATTTAAAGTATTAAAGGCTTTCACTCAATTTCCCTTATAGTCACCTCGTTTTAACACTCTTAATCAAAATCTCTATTCTACTCTTATCCCATCTTCTCTCCCTCACTTTTTCTCTCTTAGTTTCTCTGTTTCTCACCCTCTCTCTCTCTGTTCTCCGTGATATATATATTTCTCGTTTTTCATTTTTCGTTTTTCTTCTCATTTTCATTTTGTCTTGTTTGTTTCTCTCTCTCGAGTTATCTTCTCTCCCTCATATATACATACATACATATATATGGATATACATATATGTATATATATATGTATATGTCTGTATATATATATATATATATATATGTATATATTTTCATTCTTTTCATTTTCATTTTGTCTTGCCTCGTTTTGTTTGTTTCTCTCTTGAGTTATCCTCTCTCTCTCTCTCTCTCTCTCTCTCTCTCTCTATCTATCTCGTACTCCGTACGCACTCTCTACTCGCTCTACTTCGTATTCTCCCTTGTCCCTCCCCTCTTTATACTCTTCTTTCTTTCTAGTACTATTTCTATATACTTTAAGATAACCTCTCTCTCTCAAATATCGTGCACCATGGATACCAGAGGACGAGACTTTGTACAGCGCCAAGTTGAGTCCAACAAGAAGATGAAGATGCGCCGAAACTGGCAGCTGGAGGAAGTTCGCCTTCTTGTACACGCATGGAACCTGGCCAAAGGATCACCAGCAAACGATCTAATAGCCGAAAGCCTGGATAGGTACAATTTCCACAGGTCAATGGCTCAAATTGATCGAAAGAAACTGGAGCTCATTCGCTCCTACGAGCTCGTGAAACCGCACCTTGACCTCCTAGAAGGCATTATGAGAGACACGAACACAAAAATGGACAGTGAAGACCCTGCACACTGTGCTCAGGCTCAGGAGGACCAAACGGATCACCAAGACAAGGCAGATACCACCAGTGCTGTAGCCACTGATGAGGGATGCAATGACCATTGTGAATACAGTCAACGCTGCACCACAAACGACAAATACAGGAGAACAGACAAGAAGACGGTAAACACAAACAGGCTTCAAGCCCAAACACGTCACACAGAGAAAAAGAAAAAGAAACAGATCTGTAAATTCTACCTAAATGGTACCTGCTGGCACGGGGAAGAGGGACGAAACTGCAAATTTGCCCATCCCAAACACCACCAGCTAAACAAGGTAGATAACCACTTACAACGGAATAAGCGGGAGCGCAGAAAAGGGAAACCAAAAAGCTTAAATCTACGTACACAAAATCCACCGAACACCAACAGGACTCACAAAGAGAGAAGTCCGTATATTTCTTCTGCTCCCCCAAAAAGGCTATATGCAGAGGCTGTACGAACTGCAGTAGCTGAGCAGCAAGCTTTTTTAAGCGTGGCCCAGAAAATGGTACAACAGTTGACGTGGATGCAGAGGGTACAGAGTCAACGCCACACGAACCATTATCCAAGACCACCACAGATGATGGATCAGGGATGGCCACCGCTAACACCAGGAACCCCTGCACAGATATCACACCCATATTCCTACTGAATATCCGGGGCCTATTACGAATAGGCGGCAAAGACAAGTTCCTATACCTGAAAGACCTAGCAACATGCAATCAAGCAATATGCATGGTGCTTACCGAAACGCATCTAACACCTAATATAGCAGATGCGGAGATAAATATACCAGAGTATGCCGTACTCCAAACAGACAGAAGGGATAGAAGTCATGGGGGAGTTGCAATGTACATTCGAGAAGATGTCACACCCCTACTACTACTATCACACTCAAACTCTGTATGTGATACTTTAATAGTACACATAAAACAAATTGATGTAGTTGTATGCTCAACATACCGTCCACCAAATACCGCAAAGCAGGAAGGTAAATTTGAGGACAGCCTCAGACGCATAGAAGAGGTCCTGACAAATCTGGACCAACACATCAATATACTTTTCCTAGGCGACTTTAACCTCCCAAATATTAAATGGCCTGAAGGTCACATCCTCTCTGGGATGTCACTGCATGAACAAAGCCAGGCAAAATCATTGCTAGAACTATCCAACATGCTGTTCATGGAACAAGTGATACTCCAACCAACCAGGGGAAGCAATATTTTGGATCTCTGCTTCACAAACAATGTGAGCCTAATCCATAATGTGAAAATAACGCCCACATCTCTCTCAGATCATAACATTATAGAATTAACTATGTATGGTCCTAGACAACCCACTGACACCCACCCCACCAGGAGGACTCAAGCAATATCCAACCTGAATTTCCACGGGGCGGACTGGAAGTCAATTCGCAGAGAGATTCGAAATCAAAACTGGCATGACAGCCTTTTTATACAAGACAATGACCTCAAACGAAGTCATTTTATGTCAACCATACAAGACATATGCACCAAATACGTGCCATATAGAAAGACCAGCAAACATGCCAATAGAATTCCTAGAGACAGGAAAATCCTTATGAGACACAGAACAAAGGTCTCAAACCAGTTAAATAGAGAACTGGAGGATAGGAAAAGGGCTAAATTAAAACTAACACTGTTAGAAATAGAAAACAAAATTAAACTCTCCCATGAAAAGGAGAGAGCAGAGAAGGAAAAGAGAGCAGTAGAAAGCATAAAAACAAACTCCAAGGCTTTCTATAGATTTGCAAAGGAGACTGCTACGGTGCAGTATAAGATAGGACCCCTGTTCCTGCCTAATGGCTCACTGACTGCAGATCCCACATGGATAAGTGAAGTGCTCAGTACACAATTCAAGAGTGTCTTCACCTCTCCTCTGAGTCACATGCAGATAAAGAACTCAGCTGATTTCTTTGACAATAGCACTCAGCAGAAGGGGACTGCATCCATTACCTACATCGACATTGGAGAGGAAGATGTGATAGCTGCCATAAATGAAATGAGCTCAAATTCGGCAACTGGCCCCGATGGTTTCCCAGCTGTCCTCTTAAAGTCGTGTAAACAAGAATTAGCAGGACCACTCCGGATACACTTCCAGAGTTTCCTTGCAAATGGTAAACTTCCCAAAAAGCTGAAGGAAGGCACCATATGTCCTATCCATAAAGGTGGAAGCAGAGCAGAGGCTGGAAACTACAGGCCCATCTCTCTGACTTCACATATTAGCAAAGTCATGGAACGAATTGTCAGAAGGAGATTGATTGCGTTCCTAGAAGAAAATGACTTGCTGAATGAGACCCAGCATGGTTTCCGTCCAGGTAGAAGCTGCCTCACGCAGCTCTTGCAGCATTATGACTGGGTCCTGAAGCAGCTACTTGACCATTCAAATGTTGATGTGATATATCTCGACTTTGCAAAAGCCTTTGACAAAGTTGATCATGGCTTGATATGTCACAAGCTGCGAAACCTTGGCATAGCTGGTAAATTAGGAGAGTGGCTGCATGACTTCCTGAATGGTAGAAGTCAGACAGTTGCAGCCAATGGAGAACTATCTAGGGTAACACAAATATTGAGCGGTGTTCCACAGGGAACTGTTCTGGGGCCACTACTGTTCATAGTGGCCCTTCTGGACATGCCCACGGTCACTCGGAGAGCCACTGTCACTAGCTATGCTGATGACACAAAGATATCTCAGGCAATAAAGAATCCTGATGATATTGTAAGCCTGCAGAATGACCTAAATGCAATATATGAGTGGGCAGAGCAAAATAATATGCAGTTCAATGCAAAAAAATTTCAAGTACTGCGCTACAAGACCACAAGTACCTCCCAACTGGCATACACAGGGCCTGGAGGTACTGCAATCCCAGAAACACAAACAGTAAGAGATCTGGGCATCAACATGTGTAGTGATGCATCATTTCACATGCACATTGTCAAGTTGACAGCAAAGTGCAGACAACTGGCAGGGTCGATACTGAGGACTTTCCGTACAAGGGATCAAAAAGTCATGTTGATTCTATGGAAGACATTTGTTCTGAGCCGCCTAGACTATTGCTCTCAGTTGTGGTCACCACACAGTGTTAAGCGGACAGCAGAACTCGAGGCAATTTAGCGGCACTATACAAAAAAGATCGCCACAGTCCAACAGATGAACTACAGGGAGCGACTGGAGGCACTAGGTCTCTACTCCCTGGAGCGCAGGCGAGAGAGATATGTAATAATATACATATGGAAAATACTGGAATGACTGGTGCCAAACTTTGGTATCAAGTACTACATGAATGCCCGCACGGGTCGCCACTGCATGGTGCCAAAGGTACCATCCACTGCATCTCACATAAGAACGAGATACTGCAGCAGCCTCGGTTTTAGAGGACCTCAGCTCTTCAATGCCCTGCCAAAACATTTGAGAGACATGCAAGACATGGATGCGGAGGTCTTCAAGACAAAACTTGACGCTTTCCTCTCCACGATACCAGACGAACCAATGGCTCGTAATGAGACTCAGTTTAGGGCAGCTATGTCAAATTCTCTTATACACCAGATGTGCCATCAAAACTCTTGATTGGACCATGTCAGGTGGGGGAGAAGAGCCATGCAAGGAACGTGAAAATCACGGTGGTGCACCAGCATGACCGCAGCCACTTGGCTGAAACACATAAATAAATAAATAAATAAATAAATAAATAAATATATATATATATATATATATATATATATATATATATATATATATATATATATATATATATATATATACATATATATATATATATATATACATATATATATATACATACGACGAGCTTCTTTCAGTTTCTGTATACCAAATTCCCATACCAAATCAAGGTGATACGCAGTGAAGCTGAACCCCAGACCTGGTGGTTGGGAGACGCAGTCATTAGTTATTAGATGCGTGTCTCATAGAGCTTGCGATTTCATAAAAGCAAATGCTGCCAAAAACATAAAGAAATGAAAGTATATTGCCCAAAGTTTTATGAATATCAGATGCTATGTCCATTTTAGAAAATTATAGCATGAAAGAAAGACATTAAGTGTTCTTTTCTTCCTTCATATGCTAGTTATTAATTTAATAACTGAATTCAACGTACACTACTCTTTTTCTACAATATTTATCGTTAAGATGGCGAGCTGGCAGAATCATGAGAGAACCGGAATTTGCGAGATTTGTTCCAACACGTTATATTCTGAATTCAAACCCCGACTTTATCTTTCTCCCTTTCGGGGTTGATATAGCAAAGTACCAGCTGATGGGGTCAATGGTATCGAGTAAACACCTCCCCTAAAACGAAATGGCCTTGTGCCTAAAAAAGAAATCTTTGTTTCTGTTATCAACCAAGAATTTTGAGATAGTTTGATAATCTGATATCCTTGCTTGTGAGAAACAATAAATTACAACGGCTTCACATTTTCTACCAAGGCCAACATTTCGGGTGGGAGGAAGTCAATAACATCGACGCCGGTACTCAACTGGTATTATTTTATCGACCTCGAAAAGATGAAAAGGCCGACCAAGGTGGAATTTGAACTCACAAAGTAAAGATGGACGAAATGCCGCTAAGCATTTTGCCCGGCGTGCTAACGATTCTGTTAGCTCACCGCCTCGAGACTATAAATAATATCCTCTCTACTATAGGCACAAGGCCTGAAATTTTAGGAGAGGGGGCTAGTCAATTACATCGACCCCTGCGCTTAACTGGTGCTTATTTCATTGGCCTCGAAAGGATGAAAAGCGAAGTCGTTCTCGACCGAATTTGAACTCAGAATGTAAAGACGAAAGAAATACCGCTCAGCATTTTGTCCGGCATGCTAACGATTCTACCAGCTCGCCACCTTGAGAAAATAAATAAAACCGGAAGACTGAAAATAGCGTTTGCACAATTCACAGAAAATAGCTAACATGAGTGGCAACAAGCGATGGGATTACAGAGTATTTCATTAATTATATGTTGAAACTCGTGATTCTAGAACTGATTTGTCGCATAGGTAAAAGTTTACATCTCTTAAAGATGGCGATTGCTGTAAGGCAAAAGGTAATCTCCCCTTAAACTGAATGTGTGACAACGTTGAAGCGCAGTTGATTCTGAAGCAATGCAAATAGAATTGAATCAAATCCAGTTCACTAAGCGAATCCTAATGTTTCTGCCTACTTGACTGTTCAATAACATCTCTTAATATAACAAGTTTTATAAGTGTGTAGAGAGAGAAGTATGTGTACGTGCGCGAGCACGTGGGTGTGTGTGCGTATGTGTATGAGTGTATGTGGGCGAGCACGTGTGTACGTGTATGTAATACACGTAATAGAATCTATTAGTTTATAATGTGAATCCCAGTGACTCATTCTCTCCGTCATTACATACATACATATATATATGTATATAAATATATATACATACACATATATATATACATATATATATATATACTTATATACATATACATACATATATACATATATATACATATCTATATATACATATGTATACATATATATATATATATATATACACATATATATACATACATATATATATATATATATATATATATATATATATATATATATATATATATATATATATATATACTTATATACATATGCATACATATATATATATACATATATATACTTACATATATACATATATATACATACATATATATGCAGACACACACACACGCACGCACACTCACACATGTACACACACACACATACATAATATCTTTACTTTGTCTCTCCTTCAGTGCAATTCGATACACGCGAGCAATGTTAAGTTAACACACAGTAAAAGATCACTGAAGATCACATTCGAGGAAAATAATGATATGAGATTTCTAAACAGCTAAGGTGTTCCTTGCTTACTATTTTTTTAATCTGAAGTAAGATAAAGAGTTTTTATGGTAATTCTAATACTCGTAAGAAACATAAAACGATAAGTGGATAATATTGACGAATGAGAGGAAATGTGATGAATCTTATTATAAATCGGATTTATAATTCCTTCCTCATATAAAAAAAAAATCTTATATATTCAGCAGCAGTTATGGCAAGCCTGCAAGATCAAATTTGATCCAAATAACGAATAACGTCATTTTTAGATGATGTCAAGGGAATAAAATCGATATTATTAAACAAGTTGCTCAAAGCTTACGGTTATTGTTAATAGGTCACACGAAAATAAATTCATTTCCGGTTGCTTGTTTTCATGTTTGTATGAGCTATAGTAGAATAGTAATTATTTCTAGTCGATCAAATATTAAATTATTATAAATGATGAGATATGATGTATTTAAAAACAATTTTCAATCGCCATCAAATTCAATTGGCAAATTAAATTAAAAGTCACATAAGCCTCTGAAACTGTGTTACTAGGTTCAGTTTTCAACAATACCAAGCATTTCTATCTTAAAGTTATCTTTTGAAATGTTATTTTCATTTTCAAGCATGCATAAAAACCTATAGTCGCAGGTATAACTTTAATACTTGTTTCTATCTTCAATAGTCACAAAGTTCTATTTTCTATTTGGTGAGGAAATCGGAATACTATAACACTGGAATTGAAATCGAATCCCCAACTCAAGGTGCCGGCAGATTATTTCGTGTTTGTACACTGTAATATATTGGTGTTATTAAGGCGGCGATCTGGCAGAAACGTTAGCACGCCGGGGGTCGATAACTTAAGTACCTGTTGCGTACTGGGGATCGATCTAATCGACTGACCCCTTCTCCAAAAATTTCTGGCCTTGTGCCTAGAGTAGAAAAGGTTATTAAGGCGGCGATCTAGCAGAAACTTTAGCACGCCGGGCGAAATGCTTAGCAGTATTTCGTCTGTCTTTACGTTCGGAGTTCAAATTGAGACGAGAGTAGAAAATAATATATTGGTGTTATTTAAGGCAGCAGGTTGGCAGAATCGTTAGCACGCAGGACAAAATGTTTAGAAGCATTTCGTCCGTCTTTACGTTCTATGTTTAAATCCCGCTGAAGTTGACTTTGCTTTTCATCCTTTTGAGATTGTTAAACAAGGTACCGTTTGAGCACTGAAGTCGATGTAAACGACTAGCACCCACGCCAACATGCCAGGCCTTATACCTATAGTTGAAAGACTGTACGGGAGTTATTTATATTGACTTCAAATTTTGGCCCAAGGCCAGAATGTTAGAGGAATGGGTTAAGTCAATTACATCAACCTCAGTGCTCAACTGGTACTTATTTTATCGTCCCCGAAAGAATGAAAGGCAAAGTCGACCTCAGCGAGATTTGAACTCAGAATGTAAAGACGGACGAAATGCCGCTCAGCATTCTTGCCCAGCGTGCTAACGATTCTGCCAGCTCATCACATTAAATTGGGATTATTTATATTGCCTAGAACTTCAGTTCACAAACATTGGCCTTCCATGAGAAACCAATACGTCATGATTAACAAATTGATAGTAAGCGTGTCTCTAGAGGCAGCAAAACTTTGTGTAATAAACTTGGTTTTTAATATATCGATTAAATCTGTAGCCTGCTAAAAATTGGCCTTGGGACAAAATCACAAACCAATATTCTGTAATAATCTCATTAATTAATAGCGCTCGGATTGATAGTGAAGCTCTACTTGGTAGTTCAGAAGAGCGTTGCAATACATTATTATAAAAAGATACATTATTATAAGAGGATATATTCAATTGAAATGGTGTAGACATATTTGTATCATTCGTCAATAACGTACATGAAGTTTCGTCTGCAATATTTTCCCGTGACAATGAATCTCAGAAATTTAATTTCATTATTAAATAACTTGATTTCGTGCAGAAAGTTTTCCATAAAATAGATAGATAGATAGATAGATAGATAGAGATTATATATTTTTTTTTTTGTTTCAGTCATTTGACTGCGGCCATGCTGAAGCACCGCCTTTCGTCGAGAAAATCGACCCCAGGACTTATTCTTTGTAAGCCTAGTACTTATTCTATCGGTCTTTTTTTGCCGAACCGCTAAGTTACGGGGACGTAAACACACCAGCATCGGTTGTCAAGCGATGGTGGGGGGACAAACACAGACACACAAGCACACACACACACACACACACACATATATATATATATATATATATATATATATATATATATATATATATATATATATATACGACGGGCTTCTTTCAGTTTCCGTCTACCAAATCCACTCACAAGGCTTTGGTCGGCCCGAGGCTATAGTAGAAGACACTTGCCCAAGGTGCCACGCAGTGGGACTGAACCCGGAACCATGTGGTTGGTAAGCAAGCTGCTTACCACACAGCCACTCCTGCGCTACATTTTAGTTTTATGTATATATATATTACCTAGTCATATATATACATATATATATATATATATACATATATAATGTAAATAATATATATCCATATACACATACACATATACATACACACACACATATATACATATATATACATACATACATACATACATATATATATATATATATATATATATATATATATATATATGTATATGTATATGTATATGTATATATATATATATACATGCATGCATACATACAATTACATAAATACATATATATATATATATATATATATATATATATATATATGTATGTATATATATATATATATATATATATATATATATATATATATATATATATATATATATATAAACATATATATATATATATATAGGGATAATTCACGAAGAGACAACAGACGAAGACAGGTAGTGTAGACAACAAATGAATGTATTAGTATAACGCGCTCGGAAATAGAGAAAGTCTTTAACGTTTCGAGCCTACGCTCTTCAACAGAAAAGAACACACAAAGAAACAAGGAGAGAAAAAAATGTGTGTCGTGGTCAGCGGAAGTACGCCGTTTAAGAAGTACTCCGTAAGAACGTCGTGTGCTCAGTTTATTTAAGCTGGTCCAGTGACCTGTTACACAAGACTTTCGATGGCATGTAGCCGCCGCTTCTGACAAGATAGAGTGGGCTCATTCTGACTTGTGAGAAGAACCGGTTGCACGTGGGAGTAATTCCAGAGAAGCAGACCATTGCACCTGTTTCAATGACCAATGTGCATGTATACTTGTGTTTTGATAGATACTTACAAGAATATGACAAGGCAAAACAACCGTAGAAACGTGACTGTTTTTCACATGATTAATGTTATCAGTAAATAGCACAGTGGTTCTATTTACCAAAACAGAGAAATGATGCGACCCAATAATATAGTAAACAATGCTTACCATATGTAGACAGATAGATAGATAGATAGATAGATAGATAGATAGATAGATAGATAGATAAACATTTTGGAGCCAGGTCGCCAAATTCTTGTGTAATCTCCCTATGTAACACTGCTTAAACTATCTTATTCTCGGCTGTGTCATCAGAAATATTGATTTTTACATTACTACATAATCTATCTCTGAAAACGTTGACCAATATTACATTTAAAGCACCTTATTAAAGTTGATGTCAATTATCTAACGGAATATGCTGATGAGCTAACAAAGGAAACTGTAGATGATCGCTCGAGTTATTAAAAATCAGCGCTGGCCGTGGCCTTTATAACAACAACCAATGTGTTATAAACACATGACTATAGGTTCATAGGAGAGGAAAACGAGATCGAATGACATGTCTATCTCTATAGATAGTATTAGATGTGTAGGTAAATCCAGCCGGGAAATGAAACAGAGTTCTGAATTAAGCTCACTGAGTGATTCTCTCTGTTTCAACAGCTATCAACATTGTCATGCAAAATATTATTTATCAGGAGACTTATAAAATAGACAACTGAGTTTACCGTAATATGTTTGGTACATATTTTACTGAGTCAGAAGGAATGAAAATGTGTTCAAATCCTACCGAAGTACGATTCAAACAGTGCCTAGCTTTGCATATTAGCATTTATCTCTCTGTGCGACATCGTTAAAATAAACTGTAACTTGAAATATATCCAGTCTGGTGCACAACCGGTTCTGATGTATCAACGTCCAGGAGTGCATAATTTTATGAATCCCCAAAATGAAAAGACGTCCAAGAGATGAAAGAACACTGCAAGATTGTTATAGGAGTTGATTGTTAGAGACATGCTATCTGCAATGATCTGAATTTATTTTATTTTGATGCATAATTCTTTCAGGTTTAAAGTACTATTAAATGGTTTCGAATGTCTCGTAATGATCGCGAATACAATCGGCCGAAATGGGATTTTACCGTAGGATATCTTGAATAAGCCTACTCGACAGTGTGCATAGCTCGGAGACAAGAAACTTTCTCCAAATTGAGCCCCTAATTTTCCACTTTAAGATGTCACAGCTCCGGCGCGATGGACATGTGATTAGAATGCCACAGGAAAGAATCGCAAGACGGATTCGTCAAACCGGACTATCAAGCAAGAAACCTAGGGGTTGACCAAAAGAAATGATTGAATAATATCCATAGTCTCACGTTGGTCACGATAGCAAATCTAGCCGGAAAGTCTAATAACAGTTGCTCCTGATTGGAGGGTGTGCCTGAAAATTTTATCCCTACGGTCCTCCTAGGAATAGTGGGCGTAGAAGATTGCTTACTTGCTTGCTTGCTTGTTTGCTGGATGGATGGATGGATGGAGTATATTTAATTTATCTTCATAATGTGTATGTAGAGTGTAAGCCGCTAAAAGGCATTGAATCTAATCATGGACCAAATGGAAACACCCTATACATACACATTAGCAATACTACTAACACGTGAATATATTTTTTTCAGAATAATTATGTGAATACTTATGTCGTATATGTATATATATATATATATATATATATATATATATATATATATATATATATATATTCTCTGTAAAAACTTTCTAGCTCTGTAAAAATTTTGCTGCCTACTCCAGACAGAATACATATTCTATGTCCAAGAGAAAATTATTTAAAATCTGACTGTTAAACCAGCGCAATCTGTTTATTAATTACATTGAAAGAAATTTTGTAGTTTCTAATAAAATCCAATCGTTTTAGGAAAGGACTATTCCTTTAACTGGGTAATGTAAAATATTTCACAGAATCAATTGCTATAAACGCAAAACCTAATGCTGTGAACTAATCAGTTTAGATTTAGAAACTATTTTCTGCTTTATAATTAACTCTGCGAGATCACTACGGCCTAATGTATTTACCGGTTTTAGTCTTCACAATCCTAATCTTCAAACTTAAATTCTTCAGAACTCAGGTAGATCTTTATTTCTATTGTCCTATTTTATTTTACTCTATTTTTTTTCCACTCTTTTCTGTATTACTCGAAATTTTATTGTTTTTGATTCTGTTTGCACACGACCAGGCAATTATCTTGTGTCTTTTTCTAGAAGGAAATCAAGATGTGTTTTATTATTTCTGCTTTGGACACTAAGCTTTGATTAAATTAGATATAAATCATTTATGGCGTAGAATCACTTTGTCAATGTAATCTCTTGTCTTGTGAGCACGGTTCTCTCAGTAATGATATTTGATCTTCCAAAAGGGAAAAGAAGATTAAGACTCACTTGATCACGTGTTGTTTTGTGACAATCAGAAAAATGTACTTGAAAACCAACTTTTACTTTAAAATGACAAGAAAGATATCAAAGGAAAACCTCAATATTAAACACAGTTTAATGAAACGTTTCACATCTATAAGGATATACCTTTAGATATGCCTAAAGTTATCGAAGTTTTGCATGCGAATTGTTAATCCACCAGCGGCAAAATCGAATAAACTTGAGAGACACCATAGTTAAATCCATGTCTCAAATTTATTTTTCATTTAAGTAATATTCAGATTCCCATCTAATTTCCCTATGGAAGAGTTGTTATGCATTCAATTTTATCATGGAAATTCAAATCTATATAATAAAACGAAAATCATGATTCTTAAAATATTTTCCACTTACTGGTGGTGTGGCCGATGAGAATTCATCTCTATAATTATCAGAAATATCTATTTAATAATTATCTTTAGCCACTCTTAAACAATCAGGAATTATCTTTACCAAGTTCTATAATTTGGAGATATTTGTCTGAACGCCTTGAGGAGTTTAGACAAACAAATCAACTCTAGTACTTATTTTTAAAAGAATGTACTAATAATAAATTTTCTTATGGGATGAATGGATATAGCTTGTATTTTGATATTTTCTCTTTCCATATTATTCTGGATTTGCTATTTATTCATTTATTTAAATTAAATTTTATTGCATTATGATTATAAACATAAACAATAAGTTATTATTATTATTATATTTAAAAATTATTTACCCCTTTCAGATAACTCAATTACCTCTCCATTTTCTCCTTATTCTTTAAATATATAAATATATGAACCACGGTTTATATTGTTACCTTATAGTTGAATTTTCTATAGGTTGGTGACTCACCAGTATTTTCATTGGATTTATGATCCCTTAATGAGGTTTACTACCTTTACTTGATTATATATATATATATATATATATATATATATATATATATATATATATATATATACAATGGTTTCCGCCAACCAAATTAACTCACAAGACATTAGTCAGCCTGGGGCTATAGTAGAAGATACTTGCCGAAGGTGCCACGCACTGGAACTAAGCCCGAACCCACATAATTGCCAAGCTAACTTCTTAACCATACAGTCATGTCTGTGTCCTACTTTAAATACCACATTAAATATATTTATATATAAACACATATATGTGTAATTAGATGTATCTATGTACATTTTTACATATTTCAAAAATGTACAACTTGTATTCTTAATTCTTAAATATCACTGTATACGTGTGTCACTAAAATTATCGATTTATCCTAGATTATTGTTGTAACAATGTATATTTAAACACGCCTGTGAATATGCAACTGTATGTATTTTATGTCTTTACATATATTTGTAACTCTTTTTTAATGAGCGTGGGTTCTTATCAGATTCATTCATTTATACAGAATAGAATACTTTTTAATATCACAGGAAGGAAATCATCTGATACCATACAAATACATGGTTTCCGATTATAAAACTAGAGAAACATGAAGGTAACATACAGCTATGTGTCTATTGTTTGAAATAGAGGTTCAGTCGACTGGTGCATCAATAGTTGAAACCATATCACTTGACTTACATCAATGTGCTCGAGAATTGTGGGAAAGTCACAGAATACCATTTCCCCTTGTCTACAGGCAGAGAAATGAAATTTGTAGCAGTATAAGAAATCATTAAAATTCCATTTTAACCATCGTTCTCCCAAGGTGGCACAAGATTCCGATCAAATGTTCGAAGTGTTCTTATACTGAACAACTGACACGAATGCTTACAAAAGTGTGAGTACACACGTGCCACGCAGACAGGGGTTTTAAACCAGCTGGGTGATTCGTTTTAGTCCCAATGAATAGGAGTGATAATAAGTAGGTTAGCACCTACTTTAGTGTTGTGTAATAAGTGTTTCGTTACGGGAAAACTGTATTTGAAATACATAATGAAACAAAGCCTGGCTGGGTCAAATTATTACCGTTACCGATTGATACGAAATAATCACTTTCTTAGAAGCATTTCTGATTTCAATGTGCAACGAACTGACAAAATCGTTAGAGCGTAGGGAAATGCTTTACAGTATTTATTCTAGATCTTCATGTTTTCAGTTCAACTTCCATCCAATTCAACGTTGCCTTTCGTCCTTTCGATGTCGATATGATAAAGTTCCACTCAAATAGTGGAATTGATGTGATTCGCAAAAACACCTCCCCAAAAAATTTCTAATCTTGTGCCTAAATCAGAAACCACTATTGATTGGCAACAGCGAGTTGTTAGAATCACTCGAGCTTTGTAAAAATGCTTTTGTTCTGGCTTTTACGTTCTGAATTGAAATCCTACCGAGTTCACCTGCGTTTCATCTATGTACCTAAATCAGAAACTATTATTTCTGATTTCCTGCTATGTTTTAACATCCATTCTCTAATGAAGATGTAAATTAATCCTAAAAGCGAAATAGGCTGTATTAATTTCAATTTCTTGTATTTTATAGGAAATGTTTTTGATAAAACTGAATATAATATTTAACACTTAGATCCAACTCTTAACACATTTTGAGGCATTAAAATATAAAACTTAATCATAGAATGAATGATTGGTAACTCTGATTCAAGTTTCGAAAATAGATTTCGACATAACAGCTTTGCACAAATTATATCGTTCAAAGACATTTTGAAATTCAACGAGGATCATTTCCAACGTCATGTTATCTTATGTTCACGAGTTGTAATCATGTTTTGGCACACTTGCGATTTCATAAAACCCCCAAGCAAAGAAACCTAGAAGCCTTTCCTCCCATTTCTAATCTACCGATTTGGAAACTATTAAAATGCACATCCTGAACAATAGTGGTATAATGACAAAAGGTACCTTCTTATTGAAATACAACAGTGTTAATTTTGTAATCTACAGTTAATTTAGGCTCAATGAATTGTTGTCACATATTCTGATAAATTGATTTTGTCAACTGTAGCTTTGGCGCAGAGAAGCGGTCCGTAAATCTTAAATTTTGTAATAGCAATCACGATATCATTCCTTTCCCAATACTGGACACAATCCTTTGGTCGTTCGTTGGTCTAAACGTGATAATTGGAGTGATTTTCCTTTCCATATATATCCTTCGTCATTGAGAGTGATGTTATGTTGTTCATTAAGTTTTCACAGTGGGTGTGTTTTATGAAATCAACACTGCTACACTCCTAGCAGGAAATTCTTTCTCATGTCAAAAGTGTCCCCAGTCATGACAATACCCAAAATTGCATATCAGTGGTAGTATTGTCCAGTGTGTTTTGGTAAGGTTCAGTTTGATGGGTATTTGCCGGACAATCAGATCTGCTGATCAATTGGATACTGGATTAATATTTACTATATATGTTGCAATTTACCACTGCTACCCAAACAGATGTAATCGAAAGCACCTAAACGAAAGTCAATCGGTTGATTATCAAGAACTTACAAACACAATTCTTCAACCTCTAAACACTCCATTCTCACTCTACTTTTTCTATTGCATTTCCCTAGCTCCTACTTTTGGGAGCTAGTGATCTGCAATTCACCTCTACTCTAATCCCACTCGACACACACTTCTCTTCTACTTTTGTCAACCATACCGTGTCATCTCTTCCAGACCTCACGCTCATCTTTATGCCCAGTTACTACTCCCAAGAACGACAACCTGTTAATTCCCTTCTTACTCGTGTTTTTCTTGCAGATATTCATTTACGTATGTTGAAACTGAACATCAAACGCGTGAGTTTCACATGGTTCTAGAAGCGTGTGAATGCCACAGACGTAACCAACTTCTGATTAAACCATTAAAAAGTCAAAATCAACGATCGGTCAACTTACAAGAAGTTACAACTGAAGTACTACAAAATAAAATTTCAAGCGCCTTAAAAAACAAGTCACATTGGATGTGGTAGCCGTTGACTAAATATATTACATCTCAATAAAATATGGAGTAACCACAGCTGGACTTTACTCATAGATCTCTCGATCAGTGTTGATGCGAAAGTGCTAAACAACTAAGATAAAATGAAGTTCTGAACGTAAATATAATATGCGTGTGTTTATGAATTTTCTGTCAGCGCTTAAAGCTTTAAACTTGCAAAGAAAAAGGTGGTTCTTTACCAAAAGCTGGTGATAAATTGAGTAAATATAACGAACTAACGCTTTTTCTTTGAAATTTATCGAAATTAACTCTTTTTCTCTAATAGTTGTTTTACAGAGCGTATTGTGTTAATGAAAACGAGAAAACGCTGGAGAAAGATAAGATAAAACATGACTGATTAAAAAAGAAATTATTTCTCTTACGTCCATGTATTTCACTATATAAAAGACGTGCTGTCTTTCACATTTGATATAATTGAAACTGTGTCTAACACACTGGCGATCTGTCTACTGCTGAAATCTGTCCGTTTATTTAATTATCGACTATAAAGAGCGTCATTAACATATTTGTTTTCATAATTTAATACCTGATACTCAACGCTGTAGTAAAATGGAAGATTTTACTATTTTATAATTGATTTTAATTAACAATTTCCCGCTGAATAACACGTTTTAAAGAGTAACCTAGAGAACGAGAAGATAACTTGCTATTGTTGTAGCTTCAGTGCGTGTTTAATATGAAATATAACTTGAATATATGTGATATTTTTGAACAAAGATTAATTTTTTTTTAAATAATACAACTCAAAAATAGAGGATTTTGATAGTCTCATTTTAATAATTTTAATCCTTTCTCTTTGAACTTTGTCCCGTTTCCTTCTTGTGTTTTGTGTTGCCTTCTTTCAGGATCTTATTTCTGTTTCTTTTTGTATTTATTTCTGTCGTTCTGCAGATTTTTTTTCTTTTCTCCAACTCATACTGAACATTGACTTTCTATTTGTGATACTCCTCGTCTTCTTCCTACAGTCCGAAATTAATCATGTTCTTTGTGACCGAGAATTTCTTTAAGAGCTTCATTTGCAAATACCTATTTTCTCATCGTTTTCTTGCTCTTATTCTCCCATTTCCTTACTCTCCACCATTATTCTAACTGACTCTTATACTTCATTATTTCTTCCCCTTCTATGAGATGGTAGAATCGTTAGTATGCTGAACGAAATGCTTAGCGGTATTTCGCCCGTCGTTACGGACTCAGTTCAAATTCCGCCGAGGTCGACTTTGCCTTTCATCTTTTCGGGGTCGATAAATTAAGCACCAGTGAAACACTGGAGTCGATGTAGTCGACTATTCCCCTTGCCCAAAATTTCAGGCCTTGTGCCTATAGTGGAAAGGATTATTTCTTCCTAGTTTCACTCTCTCTCTCTCTTTCTCTTTCTCTCTATTTCTCCCTCCCTCCCCTCTCTCACTCTCACTCTCTCTCTCTCTCTCTCTCTCTCTCTCTCTCTCTCTCTCTCTCTCTCTCTCTCTCTCTCTCTCTCTCTCTGTCTTTCTTTCTCTTTATCATTATCTCATATCTCTGATATCTTATCACGTTCCCTCGCTAATTTTTCCTCCTCTTTTTCCTTCACACCATTTCACTTCTCTTATTCATTTGCTCTGTATAAACTTCAGACTTCCATTACTGCTTTGTTGACAAGTGGCCTTGTAAAGATTATCTGTGCTCTTCGTAGGTGGTGGGGAAGGCTTGAAAAACATATCAACAGGGACTAATTATCATTTATAGTTGAGAATAGTTACCCATTCATGCAGTTATTCGGGAAGCTTTGACCAATTCTTCGAGAGCAAAGCAATGTCACAGAAATAGCCAACTGAGCAGCTGGGAGATATATATATTCTTAAATATCATTAGGCTTTCTAGCTCTGGCAATCTCATCTTAATTATAAAACAAAAACAATTAGCCCTGTATATATAATCCTCTCAAAGAAGGTAGCGTGTTTCTTGGCAGAGGGTAGATTTAGGAATCACAATGAAGAAGTCGATTGAAATCACCGCCGCAACTTCGATCTTCCATTGGAGTGCAATATTTTAAGATATTGCATTCTAGAATTTAATGTATTTCTTTTGTTTCAAATGTAAATACAGAATTTTACAAAGGTTTGTACTCAAAAGCATGGTATTCTAACAGCGACTTTAACATCTTCATACCGTAAAAGGGAGTGCAGTATAATTTAGCCTAAGCGCGCGCGCACATACGTACACACATACACACACACATACACACACACATACACACACATACACACACACATACACACACACATACACACACACATACACACACACATACACACACTAGTTTTGATGTCATTTTCACCTATATAAAATTGCCTATTAAAGGCGGTTAGCTGGCAGAATCATTAGACTGGGGGTGGGGGGAAATGTTTTGTGGTATAAGCTTCGGTTCTACATTCTGAGTTTAAATCCTGCCGAGAACACTTTTGAGTTTCATCTTTTCGGGATGATAAAGTACTAGTCAAGCACCAAGGTCGATAGTATTAATTAAGACCTTTACCCTCCAAAGTGCAAGAGAATGTACCTAAATTAGAAGCACCTAGTAATAGGCAGCAATCTGGCAGAATCGTTAGCGTGTCGGACTAAATACTTTACGTTCAAATTCTACCGAGGCAGGTCTAGCCTTTCATCTGTTTTTGGAGTCGATAAAATAAGTACCAGTTAAGCAATGGAGTTCATGTAATCGAGTAGATTTCCCCTCATCCAATAAAAAAACATTTCAGGTCTTCTGCTTTTATAGAAGGAATTCTTAATTGCCTCGTACGAAATGTTTCGAAATCTATTTCATTACTATATCTGGAACTCAAGGTAAATGTACATAATATTACGTAATATATGTGGCATAAACTATATATTAGCATTGTGGATTAACTATATCCTTTATTACAAAAAATATAACATTGCAACATTAGACCACTCCTAGTTAAAATAATTTCCATTCCCTATTTAAACTGGAAAGATTCGAAACAAATTCGCAATAGAACGCAACTTAAATACTGCTAGAAAAGACTGGAAAATTAGAAGATATTCTCCTCATAGTAGAAAATTTTCAGAAAGAAAAACTCAGAACGTTTTTAAAATATATTTTCTGTTGATTTTCCATAAGTTATTGATTAAAATTAATGCTTAATTAGTGTTTTATTGTTAGTAAATCATTGCAAATGATATTTAAATATCTTCTCCATCACAATCTTTTGTTTGCTTATTTTGTACATTGATTTATGTTGGACAACATCACTCTGGTACTTAACTACAATATATCTTAAAACGATTATGTGAAATTCTTTTTCAATAAATTTATACGTCTGGTAAAGTTACTTCCATTAAGACGTATATATAAAAAAATAATTTCATTTTTCTTAAATTTCCATTTTATATATAAATGAATGCTCTATGTTACATTTTATTTTCGTATCATTGTCGTTCTTTTTATTGTTGTTATATTTTCACCAGCGATTTAACGAAACGCGCTACTACTAATAATGATAATTCGACTGCAACTACTACTGAAAATTATATATATATATATACATACATAATAACATACATACATGTACCACATGCATACGTACGTACGTACATACATTCACAAACACATGCATACATGTGCTTAATATACATATACAGATATGCATATATACGTATGTGTATGCATGTGTACGTATGTAGTGTGTGTGTGTGTGTGTGTGTGTGTGTGTGTGTGTGTGTGTGTGTGTGTGTGTGTGTGTGTGTGTGTGTGTGTGTAAAAGTATGTTGTGTTACTACCTTAGAAAATATTTTCAATGCAGTGCACGCCGACATTGAATCGCGTTTGCTTCATTTATATTTTCTTTCTATCATTTTCGACAGAATCTTTTGTTGACCAGCGTATATACTCGACGTGAAGTATCATTATGTATGTAAAGAAATTGTAAGTTAATGGAACTCATTTGCTGGACGAATTGAATGGCACCTCCAATAAATGTTTTTCTAGGATTCTTGATGCTATTATACTCACTGGTTAAGATTGATTATTTCTCTTAATATGTGAAATTGGTTGTCAAATGAAAACGTCTGATATTTGATTGTGCCTTGTATATTTACAAATATGTCAAAATTAAATGGTTGCAGAAATTATCTCTTTAAAGAAAATGACCTTTTCAATCAATATTCCTCTGCTAGAAAATATAAGCATGCATTTATTCGAAGAACTCACAATTGATTCCCGCAATGAAATGGAATTTCGGAGTTTTATCATTATTAAAGTTAGCGCCAAACACGTATCAAACTCACTTGCTGGACGAATTGAATGACGCTTCCATTAAAATATTCAACAAAAAATATGTACGATTAACTATATGCGAATTTTCTTTTCTGCTTTCCTATTCTTTTGCTCACCTTTTTAGATTAGCACAATATTGAAAGGCAATATATTTCAGTAGCGAATGCGTTGCAACATCTACTCATAGAAAGTAAACTCAATTACAATACTTCAGATATATTTGATGCATTTCAAGGGAAAAAAACGTAAAAGTTGAGGAGTGCCTGGTCACATGTGAATTTTTATCTATAATAGACTAGCGCTTTATCCAGAAATAAAGTATTTATCTTTCATCCGATCCAGGTCATAAAACTCACAACTTACTGTAGCAACTTCCATTTGTCGCAGAGCTAAGTTACGGGGGCATAATCACGAATATAGAATTACACGCACGCATACACAATCACACGCACAAACATAATTCCGTACATTTTCCGTACACCAAATTCACTCAGAAAGCATTTTGGCTAAAGCTATAGCAGAAAACATTTATCTAAGCTGCTACTCAGTAGGACCAAATCCAAAACCAGTTGATTGCGAAGTTAACTGCGTAGAAACACAACAACGCCAACGTTTTATTAGCTTGTTTATTTATATTTCTTTTTAAACAAGAAATTTTACAATTTTACAAGCATTCTTTTCTTCAATTCTATTGTAATTCAAAGCTATTGCAATTCGTTATTTTAAAGTTGCAAGCGTTAAAATATTAAGGTATCCTGCTTGGAATATTAAAGCATCATAACATGCTTTAAAATAGTAAGGTATCTGTTTGAAATATTATAACGTGTTTGAAATATCATAATCTGTTTGAAGTAATATAACGTGTGTCAATATATTAAGAGATCCTAAGCTGTTATCAATAGGTTAGTAATCGGTTGTGTAATTAGTATTATCAAATCATTTATTCTTCATTCGAATTCTGATCGCCTAACTATTAAAAGTCATTTAGAGACAGCATAGAGAACTGGCAAGAAAATCATAACACGTCCATCTCCACCTATTTGAAACGTTAGCAGAAATATTTCAGTAGTAATTTCTTAGAACGATAAAAACAATACACTTTTAGCTTAGTTATATTCAAATTTGTATCGGATGGAACACAACCACTCAAACATCAATCCTAATCTGTTGAAGAGGAATGCCACACATTCTTTTGTGACTGCTTGTTTGATTTCTTAGATTAGTGTTGATGATCCTGAAATAAATAATTACGAATCATGGCATTTTTCTTTTTGCTGCAATCCTACGAACCATGCAGTAATCACGCAATAGATCATCTGATTAAATTGACTTGGATATAGGATTTCCTGCCATGCTTCAAATACATCTCCATTTATTTCTTCTTCTGAGCCACCTCTAACTCACTATATGTTCCACTCTCTCCATACACACTCACGGGCATAATATATTTGCATGTCAATACGTATGTACATATATAAATATATATTGATACATATATGTGTGTGTGTGTGTGTGTGTGTGTGTATGTATGTATGTATGTATGTATGTGTATGTATGCATGTATGTATGTATGTATGTATATATGTATGTGAACATATATCTATGTATTAATCCAGGCACTCGTGTGGAAAAATAGACAAATGCGTGACCTTTCAGATATTTATATATTACCAATACTGCTTCCTAAACTTCTTAATTGGGTTTATATTGTTATAGCATTAATTATAAAGCAAACGCCATAAAACTACATCTAATAACCATTTGAGAAATGTTTTAAGATTTTTGTGGGTTTTTTCTCTTTATCATTTTTTCACAAGCAAAGAAACTGTAGCAGAAGGGAATTTTCTAGCCATTATTTTATGTGTACACACACACACACACACACACACACACACACACACACATACACACACACATACACACACACACATGTATATGTGCATAAATACAGATATAACTATACATATATATATATATATATATATATATATATATATATATATATATATATATATATATATATATATATATATATATATATATATATCACTCTATTTCCCTCACTTTCCCCCCTCACTTCCTCTTTCTTTCCATATATATTTTGTGTGTGTGTGTGTGTACATATATACATACATACATATTAATTTAATAATGTAGTAGGATCAGTCGAGTGATCGTGGTAAAACGAAGCTGGTTAGTCTCATCTGTATAGAAAATTGAGATAAGTGGTGAATAATATTTATTAACCAATGCATCAAATACAGTGCATACCGTATCGTGATTTGACAGAAAATTCCGGTAAAATGACAGATACTGTTCAACTCCTGTTTAAAAGCAATAAATATTACTGATAATGCGATAATCAAATCTGTAAATAAAAGTGGTGGAAGAGATTATCGAATCCTAAAGCTGTTTCAAATGTACATTAGGTGCAGACGGGCCACTTTTCAACTAAGGAGTCATATGTACCTGATGAAAATGTACACTAGACGGCTACAAGACGTTTGTAATGTTACGTAAGATACACCCCATTTGCTTTTTGAAACAGCTGTAGTAATCGAAAACTTCTACCGAACATATATAAAAGTATATATGCATGCTTATATGTATGTATGTATCTATGTATGTATGTATGTATGTATTTATTTATTTATGTATGTATGTATGTATGTATGTCTAGTGTACATAAAGGTATTTTAAATACCTTTATAGTTCCAAGTATGGTGTCTGAGTCTCAGTGTGGTTTTCGTTCCTCCAGGGGCACAGCTGATTGTATCTTTACTGTCAGACAATTACAGGAGAAGTGCATTGAACAGAATCTTGCTCTGTACCATTGCTTTGTTGATTTGAGCAAAGCATTCGATACTGTTAATCGAAGTGCTCTGTGGCTAATTCTGGGGAAAATTGGTTGCCCAGAAAAGTTTATAAACATGGTCACGGCTTTGCATCAGGATATGAGAGCTAGGGTTAATTTTGGTGGTAGGCTCTCTGAATCTTTTGCTGTGGAAAATGGAGTAAAGCAGGGAGACCTTGATGCACCCACCCTCTTTGCAATATACTTTGCCGTTGTGGTGTCACATTCCTTTCAAAACTCTGAGGAGGGTATCTACATAAAATATCGAACAACGGGGAATGTTTTTAATTTGACCCGACTGAAGTTTAAAACGAAGGTTTTTACTTCACTTATTAGGGAAATTTTGTATGCTGACGATTGCGATCTGGTTAGTCATTCTGAATCGGGTCTGCAATCCCTTGTATCTGCATTTGATGCAGCTTGTGATGATTTTGGCCTGACCATCAATCTGAAAAAAACAGTTGTGATGTATCAACCTGCGTATGGTGCTGTTTGTAACCTCCCTAAAATTTTTGTTAAGGGAAAGTTACTTGAGGTTGTAAATTCATTTGTCTACCTGGGAAGCTCTGTTCAAGATGATGGAAATCTTGATACGGAAATACACCTGCGAATTCAAAGGGCAGCAAAAGCATTTGGTGGCTTGGAGTCACGCGTCTGGCGCCAGCGACATATCAATAACAATACAAAGCTGGCTCTTTACAAATCATTTGTCTTAACATCCCTATTGTATTCCTGTGAAACTTGGACCTGTTATGAAAGGCATTTTAAAATGTTAGAAAAATTCCACCAAAAATGCCTTCGTCATATTTTAAGAATTAAATGGAATTCTTTTACTCCAAACAAAGATATCCTTGCATCTGCAGGCATCCCCTCAATTAAAGCCATGATTTTGAGGAACCAATTGAGATGGTGTGGCCATATTGTTCGAATGGCAGATGAACGCATGCCGAAACAGCTGTTTTATGGTGAGCTTGCAGAGGGGAAACGTTATCGGCATAAACCTAAAAAAAGGTTTAAGGATGACATAAGGACTGCTATGAAGTCAATTGGAATGGCTCCAAAAGATATAGAAGTCCTCGCTTCAGATCGAGTTGGATGGCGAACAAGGGTGTGGAGTGGAGTGAAAGCATTTGAAGAGGCCAGGATGATGCAAGCAGGGCTCAAGAGACATTTAAGGAAAAAGGTGAAGACTGAGAAGGTGAATGACAAGGACCTTTTTGTGTGCACAGTCTGTGACAGACCATGTCTGTCCTTGGCTGGCCTCAAATCTCACCTGCGAACCCATGGAAAACAAACCTCACCCAGCTATTCTGATTATATGTCTGTGCACACGTTTGAATGTGGTGTGTGCCAGAGGGTTTGCAAATCCAATGGGGGTCTTAAAAGACATGTTAGGATCCACAATGAGCAGAACTTACTTGCAGGTATTGGTAGTGCAAATCAGAGGTGCAATCTGTGTGGGTGTTTTTTCAAAACACTGTCTGGTTTAAAAAGCCACATCAGACGCCATGAAAGGGCTAAGGTGTAGGTGCAGGAGGTGGTCAAACTCTGTTTAAGGAGTAGACAACCACCATATATATATATATATATATATATATATATATATATATATATATATATATATATATATATATGGGAGAATATACAAATAATAACAACAGACGAGGACAGGTGGTGTAAAAGGATATATTAGTATGACGCTCGGGAATACGGAAAGTCTTTGACGTTTCGAGCTACGCTCTTCAACAGAAAGAATACGGAGACAAGGAGAAAAACACGGAGAAAAAAAAATTGAATAGTGTTCAGTCAACGGTCAAATATATATATATATATATATATATGTATATATATATATATATATATATATATATATATATATATATATATATATATATATATATATATATATATATATAGTTAAAATATTTCCAGAGAAGCACTCAAGCCGAATTGTGGGCTATCAACACTGTCGGACTCCGGGCCAAAGCCGGTATTCATTGGGTGTAGAAAATCCAAGTTTCATGACGACTACACCGAAGAGTAAATAATCCAAATGATAAGAAAAAGGCAAAGAAAATTCTTTAACACATCTTTAAAGATTCGTTACAATTGTTTCTATACTAAGTCTATTTGCAGCGCTATTTTACGCAAACATTCGAAGTGAAAATTTTCGTAACGTCTGCGTTTTTACATATTAGATAGGCACCCCATCAGACTTGCATCAAAGATATGCTGCGATACACACATGCGCACACACACACATATGTGTGTGTGTGTGTGTGTGTGTGTGTGTGTGTGTGTGTGTGTGTGTGTGTGTACGTGTGTGTGTGTGTGTGTGTGTGTGTGTGTGTACATATGTATACACGTATACACTAATTCCCCATACGTAAAAGGTCACTGTTTTCACTGCACCTAATGTTAGTTTCCTGAGTATATACATCTTTCTGAATCAGTATGTGTTTCTATGTTTTTCAGTGTATGTCTATGTATTTTATGTACTTGCATAGAAAAATATATAGTATTCATCTTATATCTCTATTTCCTTCTGAATGCGTTTTTTAAACAGTAAAGTAAAATACATTAAATTTGAAAGAATCTAATGTGAATACACTTTCAAATATAATTGAAACAAATTATATACATCATTATCCATTATCCCATTTTTTCTTCAGTAATATTTATTAATGTTATTTTTCCACATGAATAGGGTTGGTTTTAAGGAGATAGCCTTTATATATATATATATATATATATATATATATATATATATATATATATATATATGCTTTGCGGGAAGGACTGTTTTAACGAAGTCGCGTCTTGTCCCTACCTTCGAAACGCGGAGTAGATGAAACAGGGGACAACTGATGAAGGGAATGTTCTTTATGTTGCCTGTCTCGTTTTTCTGTTTGTTCCTTTCGTTGTTCGAAAAAAAAGTCCGTTTTCGGTGTTTTGTGTTTTATGTTCTCGTTTCTCATCTTGGCTACGTTTTTTTGATGTCCTGTATCCATAAATGCATGTATATATACATATATATGTAGGTATGCACATATATGTAGGTATGCACATATATGTATGTATATATGCATATATTTATATTATATATATATATATATATATATATATATATATATATATATATATATATATATATATATATATATATATATATATGCGAGTAAAAATAAATACAAAAAAAGGTGGATTTTTTTGTATGATTGTGTATAGAGGAATATATTATTTTGCTTAAAAGAGTTCCAACACTGTCTGTTTTTTATGTTTTATTTATATTCCTGCAGAACTAATGTGGGGTATAGAATATGGAATATACAATATATAATATAATATACAATATATAATATAAAATAAAATAAAAATGGATGGCACCATGAAATAAAGTATTGAATGTAGATGAAATATTGAGTGTTCAATATAAAGGATCAAATATATAAATATATAAATATAAATATATATATATAAAGGCGACTCGAATTTCAGGGCGATTTCCCTTCGTCATGGCCGGTATGACAGTCTTTAACATACACGCATATATATATATATATATATATATATATATATATATATATATATATATATATATATATATAGATATATATATATATGCGTGTATGCGTGTATGCGTGTATTCGTGCGTATGTGCATGTGTGTGTATACGTGTGTATGTGTATAAGTTAGCTTAAAGTATATTTATAATATCTCTTAGTAATTTATATCTATTAACAAATACTTGATAACTTTTTAAAATATATTATCATAAAATGAAACTCCTCGTATATAATTATATTTGCGTGTATGTATATATATACATTTGTGTGCATATGTGTGTGAGAGGAAAAGTGTGTTTTTATGAAAATGGCGAAGTTTCAATAACTTTTATGTTTTTATCTTTAATATGACACACACGAAGGGCGGCTTAAAATTTCGTAAGCTGACCAAAATAATTTCAGAGAAACTAACTAAATGAGCTTTACTCTTGAACATAGTCTCCTTCGTGCACACTTTCAAACATAATTGAAACAAATCATCTCATTTTTCGTAAAGTAGTATTTATTAATGTTATTTTTTTTCCACGAGGATAGGGTTGGGTTTTAAGAAGACAGTATTTATGTGGGGGGGGGGGGGGTGTATGTCTGTATGTGTATAAGTTAGCTCGAAGTATATTTGTAATCTATATCTATTAACAAATACTTGATAAGTTTTCAAAATATACTATAAAGTGTAACTGCACATATATAATTATATTTGCGTGTGTGTATATATACATTTGTGTGCTTATGTGTGTGAGAGGGATAGTGTTTTTTTATGAAAATGGCAAGTTTAAATAACTTTTATATTTTATTTTCAATGTGACATAAACAAGGGACGGTTGAAAAGTTCATAAGCTGACTAAGATAATCTCATAGAAAGTAACCAAATGAGTTTTACTCTGAACATAGTCTCCTTCGCGTTCTTCCATCGGTGTTACAGTACTTGATACATAGGAGAAGTTCTCATTGTGATTGTCAAAAAAGCCATCAACAACAGATCCAAAGTCATCCTCACTGCGATACTGGTTCTCAGCTAAAAGCTTTTCGGGTTTCGAGAATAGATGATAAACATATGGGGCTAAATCAGGAAACAGGGAGGGTAATCAACTAGTTCAAAGCCACAGTGGCGCATAGCAGCCCCCAGTACTTATCATTATTATCATTCGTAAAGCCTGGTACTTATTTTATCCTCCTCTTTTTGCCAAACCGCTAATTTACGGGGGCATAAACAAACTAACACGGGTAGGGAGGAAATATGCAGACAAAGATACAGACATAGGTATACACACACACACACACACACACACACATACACACAAACACACACACATACACACACACACACACACACACACACACACACACACACACACACACACACACACACATATATATATATATATATATATATATATATATCCACTCATAAGGCTTTGACCTGCTACAGTAGAAGATACTTGCCCAAGGTGCAATGCAGTGGGTCTAAACTCAGAACCATGTGGTACATTGATAGATATACATTGATAGATATACATACAAGGACAAACATTTTCACTCACAAACGCACACATATGTACACATCTGTACACATTTGCAATAAATAAACACACATACGCCCACACACGAAGGGTTTAAGACAATAAAACAACAAAATCAAAGAAATATACGTATATGTGTGAGTGTGTGTGTGTGTAAGTGTGTGTGTGTAAGTGTGTGTGTGTGTATGTGTGTGTGTGTGTGTATGCAAAAATATTTATTGTGTGTGCAAAAATATTCACAGACACATTGTCAGTTATAAGATCTCAAACAACGTATATACATTAGTAAATACACAAGCAAGAACAAACATTATCACTTACACGCACACACATTCATGTCTCACTAGCACACACACACACACACACACACACATACACATACACAAATACATACACGCACACACATACAACAACACACGAAGAGGTTATTTAAGTGTGTCCAGCCGTATATTGTTACGTGTCTTGAAACAAATGTCTTTGGCTAGCAACATTGCAAGACTAACCATCTGACTGTGATCGATTGTTAATTCACTTGTCTGAATCTGTAGAAAATAATCCCTATGAGTTTCTATCGTGGTAATTAATGTCAGATTAAAGTGTATGCGATACGTGATGTGCTTTAAAACATGGGAAGAGGGTGATAGGAATACATTCTGAAGCAGCTAACAATGTTTAAGCACATACGCATACATACGACATACACACACACACACACAAACACACACACACACACGCATACATACAAACATTGATGCATATATGTGTGTGTGTGTGTGTGTGTGTGTGTGTAGGTATGCATGTATGCATGTATGTATGTATGTATGTATTTAATGGTACTGCGTGTGATAAATATTTATATTTCTTATTTATCGTTGAGAAAAAGCGACAAATTCCTACACTATTAAACTGCTCGTATGTTTCGAGTTCAAACTCAGTGAAGGTATTTAGTTTTTATTTTAACAAGTCACGAGGTGATGAGACCCGAAACAGGGTCGGAAAAAATGCCTCGTGGTCTTTACCATCTCAGTTCAATTCCCACCGAGGTTAACTTCGCATTTCATCCCTTTTGGGTCGTGACGAAATAAAGTATTAGTTAAGTATTATGGTCGATAATATCGATTAACCCATCCCGTCAAAACCTTTTGCCTTTTGCTTAAATTAGAGACAACTTTAACAGATCACTATTTATTAGATAAATGCATTATCTCAATTCATTCAGCTATCAGAGATAGGAATCAGATTTCTGGATAAACAATCTGTAATATATGACGTGGATACCACCGTAAAAGAGCCAGGCTGTTGACCCAAAAAGAAGTTGACCCAAAGACAGTCAGCATTACGTGGAATATGTGTGCAGCTGACCGAACCCAGTAGTGGAAACTTGCTGTCCATGCACTGAACGGTACTAGTGAAGCTAAAGCTAAACTCAGAAGAAATATTTGTCCCTATATCTTACCATTTTGATTTTTTGGCTGTGCTGATCGTGAGGAACTCCTTGTGGTACTGATTATGTTTCCGCAAGGTACTGCCAATTCATACATCTTGGCACCCATAATGTGTTCACCCATCCAGTTTCTTACATGCCACTACATCCAGTCCTTCCTCTCAGAAGATCAACCTGTTGGCATTCCCTTCTCGCACAGGGTTTTCCTACAGCTGTTGAAGAACATTTGTTGGGTTAATACGACCCATTACTTCTACAACTACTACTAAGGTTTTCTCGCTTTGTTGTCGGTAGTGGAAGTGACGGTGCCGCAGTATGGTGTAGCTGTGATTGATGGTAGTTGTTATGTTACTGTTTATTGGTAGTTCAGGGTTATCTGTAATCTCAATATTTGAGGGGAAATATAAAATGAGATAACAGATAACCCCAAAAATAGAAGTAGAGATATCAGAGGAAGCTCTTCCGGAGACTATAGAGCTGAAACTGTCAGGGGTGATGCAGGGGCAGGCCATTGTCAGATGTCATTTCAGTTGAAAATACTTTATCTTGAATTCCAAAATCTTAAATTCCAGAAATTCCGAACCGCAAATTACAGCCTAGAAGACGAGCCTCGTCCTAGAAGATCTGTAGAGCTCAACGAGGACAACCTGCAACCCTGGTTGAACAAAGTTTCATCGCACCTGTTGAGGAACTAGCAGCGAATCTTAGATTTGGTCATTCAGCCATTCATCGACACCTGCGTACCATTGGAAAAGTCATCAAACTGGGTCAATGGGTTTCTCACAAACTTTCCGAGTCTAATCGCGTTCAGAGAGCGAATGTGTGCTCTTCTTTGCTGTCACGTCTCACGATTGAACCTTTTTTGGACCGAATAGTGACTGGTGACGAGAAATGGGTTCTCAATAAAAATGTCAAGTACCGAAGACAGTGGGTTTGGGAAAGGAGAAACACTGGCACCCCAGGCTAAAAATGGTTTTCACCCACGTAAGGTGTTGTTATTTGTTTGGTGGGATATGAAAGGTTTAGTCCACTTTGAACTTTCAAATCCAAGTCAAATGATGACGAAGGAGATCTACTGCGAGCAGCTTGAACGGGTTAAGTCAGTGCTAGAAGAAAAACGACCATCTTTGGTTTCAAGACGAAAAGTGTTCTTCCATCAGAATAATTCTCGGTCACATACAGCGAGGATGACATTCCAAAGGTTGGAGCAGTTTGAATGGGAAACAATGCCCCACCCACCATATTCACAGGACATTGCCCCATCTGATTATCATTTATTCCACAGTCTTCAAAATCATTTGGACGGAAAAAATATGAATTCTGTAGACATGGAATGACCCAATGTATTCAAGTATAAATAAGAAGTAGCCCGAGGGATATAAACAATATCGAACTCACATACACAAGGTATCTTCGTTTGATATTGTGTGTGTGTATATGTGTGTGTGTATATCTATGCATACATATATACATATATATATATATATATGTATATATATATATATATATATATATATATATATATATGTGTGTGTGTGTGTGTGTGTGTGTGTGTGTGTGTGTATATACATACATATATACATACATACTTATATATGTATATATATATATATGTATATATATATATGTGTGTGTGTGTATATATACACATATATATATATTTGTATATATACATACACACACACACACATACATACATACATACATACATACATACATACATACATACATACATACATACATACATACATACATACAAATATATATATGTATATATATATATATATATATATATATATACATATATATGATAAATATATAAGGTTGTAGCAAGAGTAGTAGCAAAAATGGCTAGCTACCAGACAGGTAAGCAAATAACGGTCTGACAAATACGTTGACGAAAAAGACAAACAGAAGGCAGTATCAAGAGTTTGAGCCGGGAAACGAATCAACAACTGTTCCTGATTGAAAGTGCACTGAGAAGGTGTCAGTAAAACACTATAAAGGAATAGTGTTAGAAAAAAAGTAAGAAATGTTGTAATTTAAGAAGTAAAGCAATAAATGACAACAGGCAGCTAAGATAAAATGATATGAGAACACTAAAGATCCGTTTCAGTTGAACAAGTTATTTCAAAGTAATCAGAAGAGATTGTTTGGAAAAATGAAGAGAGTAAAATGTCACAACGATGAAGTACCAGATGGTGAGAGAAACAGAAAAATGTTTGTACTGGTATATGGAATAAGAAAGGTAACTGCAACTTGGAGGCAGAGTACATAGACGATGTAGAAGACGAATTAAGACAAGTAAAATATGTCGATTTAGTAGTAATTGTTTTTAAGCTCATTGCAAATCAAACTTATAAATTACTCAATTGGAAAGTATCCACGCCAGACAGACTTCAGTGGATCTGGTTTAATTACATTTAAATAGTCAGAAAAATACTAGCTAAGTTTTTTAATGAATGTCTTTGAAGTGGAGGTATTCCAAATGGAATGACAAATGACTAAAGGCAGCCTAATGAAAAATAAACACAAAGTTTACTAATGTCCCAACTATATACCTCTAACTTATTTACCACTATGTAAATTGTAACAAGAGTACTGGAGAAATTCAATTTATATCCATCTATAAGATAATAAAAAAAGTTACCATTGAAAATAAATTGCTTTAGCAATGAGAGGGTCGATTACAAGGCAAAGATATGCTCCTTCTCTGTAGGATTTTGACGATATTTAAAATGTTTGGGGTTTTCTGCTTTTGTTCCTACTCCTCTATTCCTACTTCTCCACTCTCTACCACCCATACTTTCCTTTCGTTCGTTTTCTACACATTTCAGTCAAAGATTCGCCATTCTCCAAACTTATAACCTTCACCTTCAATCAATCAATCAAAGTATATACATTTAAAACTCATTTTAGCGACAAATTTACATATGTAATTCATTAGAGATATCATTCCTTTAAACAGATTAAAGATATTATTGCCTTAAGACAAATTGCTAATACGAATAGCGAGAAAAATTGTTCACAAGTAATTACGAAGCAAAATATAATTTAAATTTGTCTTATAATCATCTCGTGTTAAAATCTTCATTTTCATAATGAACTGTTTGTAATGGGACAGTTATCACAAGACTTAACAGCCAATCTGGTAGTTGAAAACAATATTAATTTCTCACTGTAATACGAGGCCAATGATTGGTTAGATTTGTAATTTAGAACGTAGAACATAACGGTACTTAGTCTCACACTCGAATGTTTCTACCACTCCACTTTTAATCAATGTTTTTTCTTATGTTGATAAAATATAATTATCGACATCGTGTTCTAACCATACCTCTGGCCACTCAGTATTTGACACTCACGCTTCTTTGCTAAGTAGCAGCTAAATTTTACCTTGGCAAAATTCAAAGACAGAAATGTTAGCGAGGGGAGATAAATACCAGATTTTCTACATTTAAATCATACTGGTCTCTGTTTCGCCAGTCATATTTTCGTAATCGTTAAAATAGGTACAGAGTAATTACTGGTCCGTTCAATTGCCTACATATCTGCTTAGTATTACTGAAAACTTGAGCCGAAATGAGAAATCATCTTTGACACTAGTATTATTGTGACAAAAATGGAATTGTGTACGGAAATCTTTAAGGAATCATGCTTTGCAACATTAAATTCTCTTCGAATTCAAATTCCATTGAATTCAATTCAGTATTTCATACCAACATCCGTTAAAATAAGTCATTGATTTAATATGGATTTAATGAATATCCTTCTTACCAATAAAAAAAAACTGCTTTAAAAAGCAAAATATTGAGATAATATATTAATTCCTTATATTACGATAAGTTCACATCTGTATAATGATTGGGTGAAGCAATGAAATTGTCGATAAAGAAGGTACGTATTCCACAGTATACCTTCATTATGTTTGCTTTGTTTTTTGTCTTTCACTGGAGATGTAAAAACAGTCAATACAATTACTCATGAATTTTGACAAAATGAAATACGTTATTGTATTCAGTCAAATACTCCTCCTGTGTTTGTCATGTTCCCACACTTAAAGTCACACTTAAAGATATTTCAAGTGAACGAGCATTCTACTCTCTAGATAGCACAGATGACAAATTTGATGATAGCTCCACCGTTTTAAATAATAAAAGGACATATTAAACAATGTACTCGTGCGTGTCTCTAAAAGGACAAGATGGTCATGGATGGATTATCATGGATCATATATATCTTCTGGATCTCAGTTGATATCTACCTAAACAATAACAACAACGAAAATATTTTAGTAGTATATTCTACAATTAGACATTTGATATTTTTAGAACTGTACTTTTTACGTAGAGAAAGAATGTTTCTGTTTCCTAGGTAGCTACAGAAGTAATAATTTTATCAATGACTTCCATTAAAATGAATCATCAGAATTACATATACTAACACTGATTAAATCATCATAGCATAATTTTTATTTTATTTTACTTTATTTTCATCTTTTTTTATTTATTTGTTTTGTTTCGAAATTTTTATGGGGTGGGTATTAGTAAAGGAACGAGAAAGGGAATATTCCGTTAAATGTCAAATTTACAATCACTGCTTTCTGCTGTGTTAATTGGCTCAGAAGATTACAGTTAATACCACGTGAATTTACTTAATTAAGTGTTAATATCGAAAATTGCTTCTAGCACAAAATTATTTTTCTCTCATTTCAAGAAAAAAAAAGACGGTAATGTTTTCATTTTGTTAAACTTTTAGAATACACAAGAGATTTATTATTGAAAGAAGAAAAATTTTTTTTTAATTGAAATGAACGCGGAGTCTTGATTTCTGTTACAAAGTCATTAGGGATACAATAAAATTAGTAGTTTCTGTCGTGATGGATTGCTTCAACAATTTCCATTTACGCTTTAAAAAATTTTCCTCCTCTTAAACTGGAAATATTAATGGAAGTATTCGTGTAATACTATTTACATTATGTTCTAATTAAGCCGCATACAATACAACAGACTCGTGCTCTATAAATATTTATAAGAACTATAGAATATGAAAAAGTAAATTTAAGTTTAAGATATTACTATAGAATAAATCAAGTTTCAAATAGTTAATGAAATCACATTCTTTAAACTTCTAAAATTCACTATGATAATATTTGTTTCTGATCTGATCGTTATAGTGAGGAATTTTCAAGTTTCCAATCAAAGGAGGTACTGTTCAAATATTGTCTCCAGTGCTTGCTTCTCCGAAAGAAAATAAAGCACACATAATTCACTGTATCTCAGTTCAACTAATTAAATAGGTATCCCAGACATGGCAAGGAACGTTCGTTTCTATCGATGAATTCTTTAGCGCACAATAATGACAGTTTATCAACTAAGCGTTACTTACGACATTTATTTTCCAAAGTTATTCGGTAAAAACGAAAAATTATTTACCGCTACACCAAAGAGATTTTCGGTTCTTCTATTGTTTAAAATAAGTCTATAGGGACAAGAAAATTATTTCAATAAAAAGTTAATCTTGGTTTCCTTTTGATTCGGTATAAAGATTCTGCTTTTTCAGAGAAAGTGGGAAAGGGATATCACGACGTCCGTGAATTTCCTAAATAGCTGCATTATGGTATCAGTTGTTCAGTAGTTTATATCTAGAGAAACTGTCCATGTCCCACTCACTTCCCTGGATTTCACATACACACAGACACGCATACACGCGCACGTGCAGACAGGTGCCTATATATATATATGTATATCTAACATTTAAACATAGACAAAGATGAAAAAAAAGCAATTTTAATTCCGTAGACTTGTATCTATGAATTTACACTTAATGTTTGTTACTATTATATCTTTCCTACCAACAGAGTAAATGAAGCAAAACGTCTTTACTTAAGAATCGAACTCGGAAATTTGGCTTATCGTCGCCAGAAGATCAACAGTTTCCGTTGACTAAAAAAGTTATTATTGCTTTCTTTTTGATTCGGCAAAAAGATACCGTATTTTGTTTTGTTTTTTGTTTTTGTTTTGTTTTTTTCAGAGAAAGTGGAAAAGGGATATCGCGACGTCCATGCATTTTCCCAAATAGCTATTTTGTGTCTTGCTCACAAACATTGATGTTTATTTTAGCAATCAGCAATGCCGAGATGAATCGCATGAACTATTTGCAATGGCAAAACATTAAATTTATTACTGAAATGCTTCTAAGGACTCACTATTTTTAACTGTATAAAGTTTAATCCCTACGAGGCATATTTACTATTATTTAGCGTCAGCTCAATCCCTGTCAAAGATATTCCAGTAGTCTAATTTTTTCTTCAGACACAGTAAATCTTGTACCAGATTATCCAAAGCGTACCTTGTGCGGTGGGGCTTAAAATGGTGGAATATGAAATGACGGAAATTTTGCAATTATTTCTATCAGTTCAGCAGCCATTTACAGGCTTCTTCCTATTTATCAAAAGGACTGTAGAAAATCTAAACTCAATTAAACAGTGTTAGTCTTTTGCTACTAATGAAAATTATTCACTGTTATATTTGCATTTTGATTGTTTTCTATGTTTATTATTCTACACGCAACAGTGACTTTATTTGTCGAATATAGTTTAATCACATACACATACAAATACATAAATGTCTTCCTGCAATGTAAAAATATAACGTTGGTAGGTCAAACTATCATAAATTTATTCATTCTTTCCTGTGTAAAGTCGGAAAGAAAATATTTTTTTTATTTTTTATATTTTATTTTATTTTGAAGCAATATATTAGATCATTCATAAAACACATATACATACTAACGCCCACGCACACACTCAGAGACACTCTTGTTTATTTACATATATGAACATATATATATATATATATATATATATATATATATATATATATATATATATGATGCCCTAACGTAAAAAAAGGTCAATTGGCTGGAAATTATGCGTAGTAAATCCAATACATGTTCGCTGTCGCTTACTTTTGACTTAAACTATATTATTAAATGGCGTAACTCAAACAATAGAAAATTATTTTTCAGCATATTATAAATGGATAACCCACTCATAAAAGTTTTCCAAATATATAGACATTCCGGGCTGCAGTGACAATAACTGTTAGTGTCTACTCATCTCTCTTCCCCCACATATTTTCTTTTTTTTATATCTCAACTTGTGAACAATAGCAGTAACGTTGGTTATAGATTTCTCTTTAATGCATTTAGTAATTGTTAGCAGGAAAATAATTGCTGTTTTGTATGATTATCATTTAGGTCCAGCTCAAACCCTGAATGAGACGTATGAACAACAACTCTTCATTCGTGAACATCTCTATCTGTTTTAAAGGCAGCCCTTAAGCTTTTCTTTTATTTTAAGATGGTAGAATGTGATTTCAAATAGAAACTTCTGTCGTTTCTTGCAGACTGAGCGACCACACAAGATGCTCTCATGTTGACCCAGACAGTAACACTTTTATTTATGTTGCAGAAATCCGATGCATTTGCACCGAATACCAAGTAATACAGCATTAAAGTAAATTAAATTAAATTAATATGTAAGCGATACATATACAATACACGTTATGTCCATTAAAAAAAAAAGCTGAATAACAATTTCAACAAATATAAGCGAATATTTTCAAAGCTAAATTTTATCTCTGAACAACGGTAACTAGCAGAATTATTGCATTTGATCTTCATATAAATACTGTCTTTCAATATTGCACAGTCAAAATGTTTGTCCATTATTTTCAGTAAAATGTACTCTACAATATAAATGTGTGTGTAGGTACTTAAATTGAGACACCAAGCCAGCTCTAAGTTAGGTGAAAAGAATGTAAATAAGTAACAAAGATGTCCAGGTATCAATACATTACGACCGTTTCGAGTGGCTCCATTTAATCGATCAATGAAAACATTACAACAATTTGAAAGAAACCGCTCTCCTCAGAAGTAGATGACCACATAGATTTCCGTCATAGAGGATAAACCATTTTAAACAAAATTATATCAATACCAGAAACCAAAATAATTACATTGTTTCTTTATGTTATATTTATGGCAGAATGAGTTTAGTAGGAAATGCATATCTTATTAAGCCTACTATAATTTAGAGAGAAGCAGAGGAAAATAGTGGGATTCAAGATATAGGAGTGGTGAGAAAGTTATTTATATTAAGAAGGTTTTATGCAATATGTAGTCTGCACCTATTTAGAATTAAATCCATTTGGGAGTTGTCAACTGTGTTTCCAGTCGATGGTGATAAATCAATTAATATCAGACAATCTCCCAGACCCTTATTATACTGGAACCACACATATATCTAGCTTTATCTACATAAAAGGATATGTCTCAGAGCTGCTGGTAAGAGAATTATTGATGGGGAAGAGGTAATAACTAGAAGAAGGAAGGATAGAGATGGCCAATACTCATTTAGATTATTAAATAAAAGGGAAATATAATGAAAAAAACAAAAGAGATAAGTAATATAAGCTCTAAGAGTGGGAATTACAATTGATGGATCTCTATTTTTCAAATTTAAGGTAGCTCCTACAGTGGAGTTTGGTAAAATTGAAGCACAAGCGGTCATGCAGTTCCTCTTTCTGAATGTGAGAAATGCACTAGATTCCAGTTGGCTAAAAATAGATTAACATTATTTCTATACCATGTTCATGTGCACAAAAAAAATCTACAGTAGCAATAATGTTTGTGACTGAAGCACAGTTGCAGCATCTTGGCCAAGTGTCTTCCATAACGTCTCTTGCCGACCGATGTATGCGTGAATTTCGTAGACGAAAATCGTGTGGAAACCTCTCGTATACACACGCGCGCACACATAATTTAATAGACACAGTATAAAGATAAGAGCTACTAGTTTCTTGCTGTGAAGACACGTGGATAGGCAGGTTTTTACAACGTGCTTTGTGTCTCCAAACAACCTTCGTAGTCTGAGTACACCTGTTCTATTTGAGAATCAGGACATTGATACATGATATTTTGATTTTCAAACAGAACAGACCATGCGCTCAGAGTCTCGAGATTGCTTGGCGATACAAAGCAGGTTATAAAAGCTACCCATCCACGTGTCTTAACAGCAAGAAACTATTAGCTGCTCTTATCATTTAATGTACTGTGTACATTAAATGATATTTATCTCTCACTGGGTAGAGTACTCCTTTTGTTTATCTTGCCGTAATAGCAAAATAAACTCTGTGTGTGTGTGTTGTGTGTGTGTGTGTGTGTGTGTGTGTGTGTGTGTGTGTGTGTGTGTGTGTGTGTGTGTGTGTGTGTGTCTGTGTGTCTGTGTCTGTGTGTGCATGTGTGTGTGTATTTGTCTCTCACCGCTTGACAACCAGTGGCGGATTCTTTATTTTTCCTGTAACTTAAAAGTTTCACAAAAGTACCAGACGTAAAACAGACACTAATGTCAATTTGATTAACAAAAGACAAAAGTGTGTTGGTGATGGATTCCTAATCTCTATTATTTAATATATCAATTGAGATTAGGATTCCATCACCTACACAAAATCATTTAGAGATATTATTATTAAATACCGTTACACTTGAAACAATTAGCAAAACTGCTATTACATATATATTACGAGTATTCACCGTCTCCCACTGCTCTTATAGATGATGGGATAATAACTAACATTTGAGAAATATTGGAACTATCATATATATATATATATATATATATATATATATATATATATATATATACATATATATATATATATATATATATATATATATATATATATATATATATATATATATATATATATATATATATATATATATATATATATATATATATTTGTTTTGCAAGATTTTTGATGTGAAATCGTGTGTTGAAAAAGATGTTGTTGTACTTGGGGATGGTCATATTGCCAGTTTAGCCAATAAAAACACACGCACTGTATATTTGGTGTTAATTTGCTTCAGCTTTATATTACATCCCCAAGTACAATAACAAATATATATATATATATATATATATATATATATATATATATATATATATATATATATGATATAGTATATATGTGTGTGTGTATACATACATACATACATACATACATCGTAGTTGTATCAAGTGATGCTCGTTGAATACTTATGATATTGGAGTATCTTACTGGATGCACATGAAATCGCACTTCAATTTCTTATGAAGTCTCATCGTTATTATATCACCGCCAGCTTCATAGTAAATGCATGTATATATACAAGCTGTTACGTCCTACTCATTTGAATTCCAGTCTGGATTTCTCTCTTTCTCGCTCTCTCTGTTCATCTGTCTCTCTCTCTCTATCTTTCTTTCTTTCTTTCTTTCTCTCTCTCTCTCTCTCTGTAACTCAGGAGAAAATAATATGATGTTGCACCATTTTTTTTATTGTAGGGCTTTTATAAAATTTTCAGTACGAGATGTGTTGGTTCTCCTACTTCCGAATTGAGGAAGAGATAGATACAATTTTCTTTTATTGATATCAGAATCAGTTGTCAATTAACTAAAGAATTGCTCAGATGGGCTCAAAAGCCCTCGCGTTATCGTCGTGTTTCTTACACTTCCTTTAATGACATTTATATGGGTTCCTTTCGTTTGGATCCCTACACATAAAAATACACTGTGTGTTAAAATCATACTAGTGACCTGGCGTTATATGTTAAATGTCTATGCATTGTAACACTCAATGTTATCAAGGTGTTTGTTGTGTGACTAGCACGAGAGTAGAAGACTGCTACACTGGTTTTATCCGTTTGGTTTCCTTCAAGCTAAGTACCTTCATTTCAAATTATGCTTATATTCCTCAAAATATTCTTTATAACTTTTCCATAACTTTTGTCTAATTTCTAGACATTATACAACCATGTATATATATATCTACCAGAATATTTCTCTGTCTACGTAATGGCAAATTCATTGAACAAAAATATACAACAGTTAACCTACTGACAAACTATTAACGCAATCTATTATCGATTGTGGGTCAGACAGGAGTTAACTTCAGCTACATTACCCATATTTTTGAGAAATGTATGAAGATAACAGTCTCATTTTATATTAATTTCGATTTGTACTTCCTAACTAAAATACGAATTCATGTATGTATGTCTATGCATGTGTATATATATATATATATATATATATATATATATATATATATATATATATATATATATATATATATATATATATATATATATATATATATATGGTTGAAGAGGGTATTGGATTTCGTTCCAACATAAATTTCCGGATTATTCACACAAGGATTAATCTGCACGAATTTCTACACGGATATTTACCACTGGAATGAAACTACTCTTCAAGTACTGTTCTCTCTTTTTTCAGCACATCACACTCTTTACCACTTCATACTAAAAATATCCGCCTATGGATATAATAATAGATAACTTTATTTTTTCTGTCTCCGATGAAGGGAAGTACTGGATCTTCCCAGAAACAGCTGTAAGACTCTATCCATAAAATTCTTCAACCTTACCTTTGCTCTCTTTATCCTTTTGTTTTTATATATTTACACACACATATATATATATATATATATATATATATATATATATATATATATATATATATATATATATATATATATATATGTATATGCATATATGACTGTATGTTTTCGTGTATGGAACTTTTCTCTCACTGCTTGACATGTTGGATTCTGTACGTCTTCCGTAACTTAGTGTTTCGAAGACAAAGGAGACAGCTTGAGTAAATAGCAGATATAAAATACATACCGGAATGTATTTGAGCCACTAAAGCCCTCAATGGGATGCCCCAGCATAGCCGCAGTAGGTTTTCTGAAACAATTAAATAATTAAAGTAGGTATATATATATATATATATATATATATATATATATATATATATATATATATATATATATATATATATATATATATATATATATATATATATATATATATATATATATATACATATATATATTAACCGAAGTGTACAGTATTATATATCTATTACGGCCGATCTTACTAATATGTCAGGTACCAATCTGGATATGTAACATTAATGAATCCCTAACGCCAAACTGATTGGTAAGATCTGCCATAATGAATATATATAATACTGTACACTTTGGATAATGTTATGTCACAAGCTACTGCTATCTAGCACCTTCGGGTTATCTCTACTCAACTCTCACTACCACGGCTAGACTTCCTCTATTTATATGTCTTGGGCGAGCTACTTCTTCGCTTGGGGGCGTCGACACAACAGATAATATACCCACTTTATTGACAGATACACGAGTGCATTTTTTTCTTGACTTATGGACTCTTAGACGACTTGCACACATATACATGAATATACATACAAATATATACATACATACATATATATATATATATATATATATATATATATATATATATATATATATATATATATATATATATATATATATATATATATATAATATTATAAGGTTTTTAACTTTTAAATTTTCATATTCAAAAGAGACGGAGACTTCAAACTCGATATATCGATTTATTCACCACTCTATGTTAACATTCCTGTGCCAAACTTATCCAGTGACTGGTCCATTGGATTTAGACATTTGGCACTTCTTCAGGAGTGGTTACCAACTGAACAAAACACGAAAAAACACATACATAACGATCATTAAGTCCTTAGAATCTCGTTAGATTCCATCTTTGTTATTATAGTAACCATCCTAGGGCTATAATAGAAAATCTAGTAAAAAATATATCTTTAAGACTCTCCAAATTATCTGCTAACAATAGGGTATTTAATAATGAAGCTAATTTCTATAATGCAGCACTAAATAAGGCAGGATATAAAGAAAGGGTCTCCTATATTGAAAATGATAGTAAAGGAATTGAAACAACTGATAACAATAATAATAATAATAATAATAATAATAATAATAATAATAATAATAATAATAATAGGAATAAACTCAAAGTAAATAAACTAAATAAACCAAAGTACCCTCATAAACACAATATAGGTAACTTAAAATTCTTTAAAAACAATATTAATAACCATGAGGATAATAATAAGGATAATAAAATCTGGCTCATAATCCCACTTGGGAGAAATATCAGGAGTAATCTGATAGCTAAGTTTAGAGAAGTGATAGGTAGGCACTTCCCAAGGAGCTCACACTATGGTAAGATTATAAACACACATATAATCAGATTTGGATTTTCAAATACTAGGAACATAGCACAGATAATAGCAGCACATAACCTTAAAATACTTAAGTCTAGAGAAACAGGTAGGAATGAG
>NC_142931.1:122428121-122450621 GCF_046866305.1 Octopus bimaculoides
TATAAAATTTTGTGTATAGTGACATTGTTTTGGGAGATGTCACTATACACAAAATGTTATATCATTTTCATAACATGACGATTTTAATATATTTTTTAACCATTTAATACAAATCTTGTGTAGTTTTTCATTCTATTTTACTTTTTATGCATTCAACCACGTTCTTTCATATACCGATCTTATCAGGTGGCCAGCATGGGAATAAAAACTTCAAAAATAATTATTATTATAAAAATTATAATTTAGGGTATCTAAGAGATACCGTATATTCCACCGATGAAGGCAGAGCATTTCTTATGCTGAGCCAGAAATCCGAGATCTGGAATTATCCAGTAATTTTTTTTCCTAGTTTATTTTGTCTCTTTGCCTTCTATCCTGGTGCTGTATGAACATTTAATGTGGTTTTAGAGTCACGGTTTGACTGCTATTTCAAGCATGGTGGTATCTCTTAGATACCCTAAATTATAATTTATATATGTGTGTGTGTGTGTGTGTGTGTGTGTGCGCGTGTGTGTGTGTGTGTGTGTGTGTGTGCATGTGCCTATATTTAATGCTTGTGTACGTGTGTGTTTATTGGTTTATGCTTGTATAAGTATGCACACAATTAAGATTTTACCTCATAAATATATTCTTATAATCAAGCGAATATAATGTGATAATGATTACAAGTTGAGAATATCTACATATGGAGCCAAAACTCAAAACAAACGTTCGGATAAATCTAAAACGATAGCAAAATGCTTTGAAGAAATTCAGTTTTAGTATATTTTAATTAAAGGTATTGCTTTTAACGTTAGTATGCTAACTTTGTTCAAAACCAACAGCTCGAAATGTATCACACTTTCTCGACAGTAACCTCCTTTCCTATTTGATATCGCCAACATTAAACTTAGATTCACTTCTCTATCACTTCCGTGCTATCTCATCTAAAATGCTTAATTTGTGTGAATTTTATAGAAAATCTTTCCTTCACACTCTCTCTCTCGCCTACTCTCTTTATACATGCATATGTGCAAATATATATATATGCACACATACACATATATATATAATACACAATATGTATGTATGCATGTATGTATGCATGCGTGTATGTACGTATGCATGTGTGTGTATATGTATATATATATATATATATATATATATATAGGTATGTATGTATGTATGTATGTATGTATGTATGTATGTATGCATGTATTATGCATGCATGTATGTGTGTATGTATATGCATTTCACTAGGCATGCTATTTTTCCTCAAATTTACTCTTCACTTTTTCTCGCTCACTTTTTTCCCCTTCTCTGTCCTTCTGTCTCTCTCTCCTTCTCTCTCTCTTTCTCTCTCTCTCTTTCTCTCTCTCTCTCTCTCTCTCTCTCTCTCTCTCTCTCTCTCTCTCTCTCTGTCTCTCTCTCTCTCTCTCTCTCTCTCGTTCTTTATTTTACATTTAATTATATTCTCTATTTATACCTTTCACAGCCGTCTCGTTGTCACAATTTTTTCTTTCGAATCAAAAATGGCTTTCGTATCCTTTTTCAAAATTTCTACTTCCGTATGTTTTTCACAATCTTTATTACTTCCGCTTCCTCGCTTTCATTTTCTCTAACTTAATTTTTTTCGCACGGCATGTGTATGTATTTACGTATGTGTACCTGTCCGTATATGTTTATGTGTCCATGTGCGATTCTACACTTTGGTGTGTTTTAATCTATCTATTTTACATTATTTTACAGTGTAATCCCTCTAAGTTCACACGACTATTCTGTTAAATATTCTCTTCGCCCGGAAACTTAATGGCAGATTGTCAGTCATGTTTTGTTTTGCTCTATGAGTTAGATATGCCAATCTATGTGCATTTGTCAGATTCGGTCCTACAATTTTTTTTCGCTAACACATGCATTATAAAATATCACACAACAGTAAAGCTGCTGTTTAAAATGAGGATAAACCAGTATAAATGTATGTATTCCTTTCAATCTTTTATCATTTAAATTTCTCGAATAAAGAAGGAGCCGGTCTCTAACAGAGACACAATAATACCACCTTGTTAGAGTTATATGCTGTATTTTAAAATCTATGCACGTAAAAATGCAAATATGACCTTCTGTTAATGTCACTCCCAGAGTATATATGAGTTTGGTTCTTGTAATTGTTCTTGTTATCTTTGTGAAATTTTTGAAGATTTAACAAGTGAATTCACGAAATGGAGTTTATTTTGCGACTTATCTGCGCCTTAAAGCACGACCTTTCAGGATTTGTGTCGGGATATCTTGTTCCATAACGAAGAACCTCATCAACAAAAGATACAAATGCAAATTTATTGTCAGAGTATTGTATTTACATACTTCTCTAAGATCTCTATAGTTCTTTTCTTCTTTTTTTCCTTTATTTCCGAAATGGCTTTGACATGTGCTACTTAACTTCCTTTTACAATATTGCAACTGTTTCACCCTATGTCTAACATAATGATGCTACTTTTTCTTTTATTTGTATTTCTTGACTGTTTCAGTGGGTATTACCTTCCAATATCCATATTCATATTTTGGAATGTGTTTGCCGCGTTCATTTTTAGGATATCCTTGAGACATCAAGCAAATGTTACGATATATATATATATATATATATATATATATATATATATATATATATATATATATATATAGGTAGGTAGATACATTTTAAACAGTGTATCTGTTCAATCACCAAGCTCGCACGTACTTCTTTGCCCCTCCTGTTCGTGCTTCACAGCGTTCAATACATACACACTTCCCGTCTGGCTGTACAGCCTTTTGCTTGTTTGTTTATTCACCGTTTCGTTTTCCTGTCTTGTTTTCCGTCCGCCACTATCCTCCACGAAAATGATTTAATTTGTGTTCGTGGGAAGAACCATTTCAACAATGCGTACTGCCTTGATTCTTCGAAACGCCGGTGTTTTAATGGTGGCAGCTGATGAAGGAGACGTTTCTATGTGGCTTGCTTGTTTGTTGTACCTTGTTTATCATTTTGTCCATGTTCTTTTGCCACGTCATGTACCCAGTTATGTATCTATGTGTACATGTGGATGAAGGTATATACACACATGTACATATATATATGCATATACTCATATATTGTTTATATATATATATATATATAGGTGTGTGTGTGTCTGTCTGTCTGTCTGTATACATGTATGTGTGTGTGTTTATGTGAAGCTCATATATAAAAACAAACTAACATTAAATCGAAGAATTACTCAATGTTTTTAAGTGCGCTTATTTATTAGTTTTTTACAAGTAACAGTGGTTTCGAAGACTCGGCTTGTTCACCATCACCAAATATTATATAGGTATTTGTGTGTGTGTGTGTGTGTGAGTGAGTATGAGTGTGCGCATGAGAGTGTACGAGTGTGTACGAGTGTATGTATGTGTATGTATTTAATGTATGCGTTTGTATTTCTATACAGGAAGCGGATACGCATGGGGTGTAAATAAGTCAGAGTTTGAAAGTATTCAGTAAAACTATCTAAAGCATTTATAACTTTTATTTCAAGCTAAAATTACATAACAGATGGTGGTGATCAGTTTCACGCTACTCCGATTTTAAAGCTATCAATAGATTTTTTTTAAAAACTTAAAACTAAAAGTCTCAATTAATTTCCCATGTATAATCTAAACTAAATTAAATACTCCATTTTAGTGAGGGGAGGACATAATTACATCCCAAACAAGACTTGTGGCCATTATAGCATAAGGGGCTATAAAGAAGAAAAAGAAGAGGCCTACAAATTCAAAGGATGTACATTGACAGAAATCTTAAAGGACTAAATATCATAGATCAGAGGAAAACAAGACGATGGTAGTGACTTCCAGAGAGCAGTAGTTCGAAGAAAGAAGTTTTTAAGATAAAATCACTTAAGACTAACATAACCTCAACAGAGAAACGATGCGTTTGGGAAGCGAAGTGGAAGAGGTTACAAGATCCAAAAGTTCATTAGAGCAATGACCACAGAGATATTAATTGAAAAGACACAACGATGAGCTAAATCTAGTAGAAAGGAAAAGACTACCATGTTAACAACTCGGCCCTGAATTCAATCAGACAAGTTAACACTCTCAAGTAACCCGCCGGCTATAATTAATATGGGTAAATGTTTTAGTGTAGGGCCACCTTGTGTTTCATCTCTTATATTTTAGTTCAACAAAATTGACCCTTTTTAAAATCAAGTGTTAAAACGAAACGGATTTTATTGATAGAATTGGTTACGCAAATGATATCCTTTTCAAACACCTAAAATTAGAAAATGTAAAATCAGTGAATTCACTGTCTCATTCAGTGTCACTGTTAATACACGTGTTGCTAAATATACTTTTTTCGTTTTAGTAAACATTTCCCGACGAATCATATTCATGTAACATTTTTATTAGAAATAATGTTATATTTCATTTCAGCTGCACACCTAATTTTGCGACAGAAATGGCAAACAGTAAAAGAATATTAAACTATCTATAATTAGTTCTTTCTTAACCTCATAAGTTGACCATTAATTAATTCAAATCTTTCGACAACGGTAGTTTATTTGGCAATAGTATTTACTGTTAATAATATATTTGGGCACAGATGCATCATTTTGAAAACATCATTTAATTTGAATGAATGTTAAGAAGTATTAAAACTCTTTAGGAATATATTGCAGCATACCAAACTTTATATACTGGAAAACGACGCTTGTGCCCGAGCAAACTGACATTTTGTTTTATAAAGAATCCATTTTGAACTCTAGTTCAGAGTTGATATCATTTTGCTGTCATAAAAGAAAATACTTTTTTGAATAATTTGAATAATCTAATGGCTGAAAAACAAACAGTTCGATAATAAATTTGAACAACCTCTTAAACATTCAAAGATAGTCTTTATTTGATTTGAATAAAAGTTTATTATTTTTACATCAAATATCAAAAATATGAACATTCGAACGTCTGATAGACAATAACGTTCCAGAAACATCAAAAGTTATATAATAGTTATGTGATTATTCAAGGGCTTTTTTTAAAGATATTTATTACATATATATATATACAAAGCTGTTTCATTTATTACATAGATTTAAAATCGATAAATTGAGAAAGTAATTGTAGCTATCTATGTAATTTCAGCTTTAAAGATAGACTAACAGATAGATACATAGAAAAACCGACAGCTAGATAGATAGAGAGATACATACATACATACATACATACATACATACATATTCGTATAAGTGACTTTAGTGTGTCTTTGTATATAAATTCATGTGTTGGTTCTTTTATAATAGTCAAACATCACTTTTCAATGAAATCCATAAATTGTAGGATATATGGAACATTATGTCAATTAAATTGTTTATCAAGTCATCAACTCTCATATAAATATATGTCTGATCAAATTGGTATGCTTTTAGTTGAATTCAGTCATCACATATGTATGTATGTATGTATGTATGTATGTATGTATGTATGTATGTATGTATGTATGTATGTATGTGCGCGCGCGTGGGTACGTGTGGGTGTGTGCATGTGCCTGTATTCATGTTTTCATGTATTTATGTATTTTGTGGTTTCCTTTTTGAAATTTCTGTCCGACACTGAAATTACCATTCTTCATCGAATAATAAATTAAGAAATATAGTTCTTTTATTTTTTATCTTTTACTTGTTTCAGTCATTTGACTGTGGCCATGCTGGAGTACCACCTTGAAGAAATTTGAGTTGAATGAAGCAATCCTAGTACTTACTTTTTTTAAGCAGGGTACATATTCTATCGGAGTCTGTTGTCGAAACGTTAAGTTACGTGAACGTAAACATACCAGCACCGGTTGTCAAGTGGTGGAGGCGGCGGCGGTGGTGGCGGCGGCGGTGGTGGCAGCGGCGGTGGTGGTGGCAATCACTGACACAAACACACACACGCAGACACGCACACATGTATATATATATATATATACATGACAGGCTTCTTTCAGTTTCCCTCTCTCAAATCCACTCACAAGGCTTTGGTCAGTCCGAAGCTATAGTAGAATAAACTTGCCCAAGTGTGTCACGCAGTGAGACTGAACCCAGAACCATGTGGTTGAGAAGCATGCTTCTTACCAGACAGCCAGCCTTCAGCTTTTTTATTTTTTTGTTCTTTGACCAAAATTTGCTGCTGTTAATAATTATTTCAAATTTTTGCCACAAGGGCAGCTCGGGGAAGAGTCGATTAAAGTGTTCAACTGGTACTTATTTTATCGATCTCAAAAGGATGAAAAGCAAAGTCCACCTTGGCGGAATTTAAACTCAGAACGTAGCGACGGGCGAAATACCGCTAAGCATTTCGTCCAGCGTGCTAACGATTCTGCCAGCTCGCCACCTTTTAGCAGCAGTTAATAATGATATACCTTTGTACCACACAGAAATGTGGAAATGTGGCACAGTCAACCGGCTGCATGTTGTAAAAGTAATCTTTAATTCATTATTTCTTTTATTAAAGTATTTTATACAATTTAATATCTTATATTTCCGTCATGAATAATGTATTTTCTAACATTCAATATTTAATAATACAGAAATGGCGGCGATCTGGCAGAATCGTTACTGCGCCGAGTAAAATGCTTTGCAGCATTTTGACCGCCTTTTAGTTCTGAGTTCAAATGCTGCTGGAATCGACTTTACCATTCATCCTTCGGAGGTCGATAAAATAAGTACTAGTTGAGCATCTGGGGGTTGATGCAATCGACTAGCTCCCTCCTCTGAACTTGCTGAACTCGTGCCAAAATTTGAAACCAATATTTAATAATACAGTACTCGGCTGAGAAGTCGTGTGGTTTTGCAAAATAACAGTAATTTTATTGACGAAGTGGAAAATCTAGACGTTCTGTAGCGTAAAGCAAGCAACACCATTTTAATAGTTGTGAAATAGTGGAATGTGCGTCCATACTGCTTTTATCACGGAAATATATTTTTGCTTCTATATTGTTTAACTGGTAATTCGGGTTATCCGAGAATAATGTTATTTTGTTTTCATTTCAATATGGCCCTCATGGAAAACTGCATAGCCAGAATACCATACTGTGGGTAAAAAGTACTAGCTGACGAGTTCAACTTTGAAAACTAAACTATCAAGAGGTGTCTGAAAATCGAAAAATATTTTAAGGCAGTTAAAATAGCAATAGGACCTGTGGCTTGCGTGTTGGTAAGAGGTGTGGAGTGTAGGTGAGATCAGAGTCATTATATGTTAGAGAAGAGGAGGGAGTTCAGTAAGCTTAGAAAATGTTTGTGGCTAGTCTAGCGTAGTGAGAACCTATGCACCTCGAATCACAGTAACCCCCGTTGAATATCTGGTCAGAATGATTGCAATAGAAGAAACTCAGCTAAAAACCAGTTATGGGTCAACAAGTCACTAAAAGTGAGGTACTCTATACATATATATTCAATTTATTAAGTCCGTTATGATATGTGTTTTGTGCCTGATAAATATTTTTGATATATTTCTCAACATATGAAACTATTAGTAGCACTTAAAGACATGAATTGTGTCCTTTAAATAATTAATTTTTATCTCTCACCAGATGGAGTACTTTTTCGTTGAATTTTCGATCACGGAAGAGTACACTGTGTGTGTGTGTGTGTGTGTGTGTGTGTGTGTGTGTGTGTGTGTGTGTGTGTGTGTGCGTGTATTTTAAATGATTGATAGGGAAGACAGCATGACTGGATGAATAAAGAAGCTCGGCCGACAACCTTCATGAGGAATTAACATAGCTTCTTCACAATTCCTTTCTCTTGTATAGCAGAGCTCTTGTTTCTATGAAAAAAGTTACAGAATAAACAAAATCCTTTAATTGTGGTGTAGTCAACCAAAGTCGGTTACAAGATGAATATTGTAAAAGTATTGCATATGTCTTGAGCCAAATCTTAAAACTTACAAATTCAGTTGGTAACGTTGTCTTCCTTTTACCGGGATTCCAACTTTCTAAGACCACCATGTAAATATTTTATAATTCACAAAGTTTCGGAAACAACTATTGATGAGAATATAATCAGTTTTGGGTTTGTAAAATCTTAAACATATGACTATAGGTGTTCTTCATTTTTGAGAACACGAGATGAAAAACTCACATGTGCCTCGAGGTTTGCTTTCACAACTGCATGCTGCCTTATTTTCTGCAATATGCATTTGATGACAGTTTAAATTAGAACTTTCCATCAATTTTTTCGTAATTTCAAACGCAAAGCTAGATTATTATGGATGCTGATGTCTTCATTTTTTTCTTCCTTTCGGGATGTCCTTCTCACCAAAGGCATCATATATTGATTTTTCAATAACGCTGTGCCTCGTATGAAGGTAATAATTTGCTGACATTGTGCGCTAGCTGATTATGCAGATACTTGATATAGTCGACGTTTTTATCACAGATGTTAACGTTTGGCTCTTTTCTCTATAAATGTTTTTCTTTTTTCATTTTATGAGTTATTTAGTTGCCCCAACGATATATTATTACTTAGCTACTGTTTTCACTTCTGGCATTGTAAAGATATCATCTGAAATGCTATCCACGAAAAAATTATCGTCTTTTTTCCTTCTGAATCGAAGAAAATTTGAAATAATATTTTTTCCGGGCAGCGAAAGCTTCAGTATCTTCTGCTTATTATTACGTTTAGTACTTGGTAGGCAAGCTGGCTATCTGTCTGGATGGTCAGCAACAAGAGGGCTTGTTGTTCAGTTATCCGGCTTGATTGACTGTTCTATATCCTAACGTCTCTTGATGGCTATACCATTTATTTCTGTATCATCATTCTCTAACTTTTCTCCTACTCTCTTCTATTGGGTGATCAGCTTTTGCTATACGTCGTTGATTAACCCATCGTAGATTTAGTTTTAAAACTGTACTCTTAAAAACAGCCGATGTCTCTGTAAAGCCTTATTTATGTCTCTCGATACAGAAAATTTCTATGAATAGACAGAAAAAAGACGTTGTCATTATGTCACACAATGTATGGACGGTCGTAATCCTTTATTGCCATTGTTCTGTTTATTTCTATGTAGGTACTTATGTGTTCGTACATATTTAGAGAATGTAAGGAAAGTGAATGAAAACTAAAAGAGGACATCTCGGGTAGTATGCATGCATATATGGGCGTGCGCGTGTTCAGTTCTAATGAATTAGATAAATGTTTGTTGCTTTCTGTATTCCTTCATTTTGTTTGGGCTGAGACGATTCGATCATGGCATTTAACGAGCCACACGCTAATTTCTCATTGATTAAAAGTTCCAAATCCTCACTTTCCTATTGTAGATAAGAATTTGTTCAATGTTTTGTTTAGGTCTCTTTGTTGGTATACAAACACAAATACACCGCAATATATGTATGTGTGTATGTATGTGTGCGTACGTGCAGACGTGTGTTTGTGCGTGTATGTATGTATGTATGTATGTATGTATGCATGCATGCATGCTTATATGTATAATCATAATAGCATTTCCAGATCCTGTTCCTTTTTATTCTGTTGTATTCATTAAAGAATAGTTGAATGGATGTGGTCAACTTTTTTTTACTGAAATTCTAGATGTTTTCGAAAGAGTGAGTGCATAGTGTATATATATAGACTATACATAGACTATACACTAGTCTATATATAGTCTATGTATATAGACTATATATATAGTCTATACATATAGACTATATATATATATATATAGTCTATATATATATATATAGACTATATATATATAGTCTATATAGAATATATATATATATATATATATATATATATATATATATATATATATATATATATATATAGACTATATATACAGACTATATATATAGTCTATATATATGGGCTTTACTCAGAAAGCTTGTGGATCGCCAGACCGATGTTTCGAGTAGATTTGGTCTGTTTAATGGTGAACACTCAAGACGTTCTTCTAATCTAAAGTAATACCGGGCGTATATAAATTTAATTCAACCTTCGCTAGCTTTTAGACAAATCAGTAAATGTTTTGTTTAGCGATGACTATGGTGGAACGAGCGTTTTCAGTTTCACTCAGAACGATATCAGATGAGTGCATCGTATCGCGTTGGAAAACATACCAAAACATACGGAATCTAAATACTCGATCAATACGGATACATACAAAATACACAAAAGATTTCATACACAAAGGGGTGTACAAATACGCTGCTGACTTATAGAAGCACATTATTTTCACCATATTTCATGTGCGAACGTAGATACTTGCAGCACTTTGAAGCATACAAATTACAACTCACAGAAAACAAAAACGCTTAAACACACAACCATATTCAAACGCATGTAGAATCTCACACACACACACACACACACACACACACACACACACACACACACACACAAAACACACACACACACATATGCACAGGTGCACACACACACATGCACACACACATGCACATGCGCACACACACACAAACACACAAACAAAGAAACAAACACACGCATATGCAAATATTCATACAAACCCATACGCAAATATACACACACAAATGCATACAGAAACACATGCACACATACACACACAAGCACACAATACATGCAAATACACACACGTATGCAAATACACGCACACGTGCACAAACACAAACAAATGTGCACACAAACACACACGCACACACACATACACATGCATACAACTCAAAGGAGGAGCTTCTACATGACAGCTTGTGCTACTATAAATAACAATGAAACCACTTTTAAATGACAACCTTACTGTCTTTGAAAAAGAATATAAAATAGAGCTAAATATACAAAAATACTGGACAGCCACGGATGGAAATCCTTATTATATGCTTACTCGATTATGGCTAAACAAATTATCGGGTGCTAACAAGATGGAGTGATCTCACTTCCTCCTTATGGAAGGCATAAACTTATTAAAACAAGATGTATGTCTTGGTGCCTAACCTAATGAATAGAACAGGTATGGTGAAGCTTTTTCGAGTAGTGGGTCCCACAAGACATAGTGCATCATCAGGCGGGCCGCACTAACAAATATCAGGGTAATTTTTCATACTGCGTGCCATTCAGAAGGTCCCGCGGGTTACAACTTGACCAGGAATTATTAAAGTATGTTCTAAAACTAGGCGGCAAACTGACAGAATCGTTAGCCGAGATCGACTTTGCCTCTCATCTCTGCAGAGTCGATAAAATAAGTTGTTGTTGTTGGCACTCCGTCGCTTACGACGTCGAGGGTTCCAGTTGATTCGATCAACGGAACAGCCCGCTCGTGAAATTAACGTGCAAGTGGCTGAGCACTCCACAGACACATGTACCCTTAACGTAGTTCTCGGGGATATTCAGCGTGACACAGTGTGACAAGGCTGACCCTTTGAATTACAGGCACAACAGAAACAGGAAGTAAGAGTGAGAGAAAGTTGTGATGAAAGAGTACAGCAGGGTTCGCCACCATCCCCTGCCGGAGCCTCGTGGAGCTTTAGGTGTTTTCGCTCAATAAACACTCACAACGCCTGGTCTGGGAATCGAAACCGTGATCCTATGACCACGAGTCCGCTGCCCTAACCACTGGGCCATTGCGCCTCCACCGATAAAATAAGTACCAGTTGAACATTAGGTCGATGTAATCGACTTACCCACTTCCCCCTTGTGCTAAATTTGAAACCAATGTATTCTAAGACTGATATAGCGCTAAGCTTCATCATCCATTTAATTTAATTATCACTTGTATTTCTTGGCGAGTATTTAAGCATAAAACCAAAGTAGATCTTGACGTGGTTTGAACTCAAAATAGACTAAATAAGTAAATACTACAAAACGGTTAGTTTCATCTATTTCTCTTCCATAAATGTGATTATGATAATCACAACAACTATAACAAAGACGACGATGGCGCTGATGACCATAACGATGATGACAACAACGACTGCACGCAATATGAGTATGTCCATGCGTGTATATAACAAATACTCATTACGCTGCTTCAATTCTCCAGTGGCCCCTGACATTTTGCACGCACAACGAAGCTTTGAGTTTGTTTTGTTTCATTTTGCTTGTTTCTAGTTTTTTTTTTTTTAATTTTTTTTTTTATTCTTTTCTCCTGTTATGTATCGTCGGCCGTTCGTACGATTCTTCGTGGCAGACATATTGCTTTTGATCCGGGAGTAACATGATCGTCAAACCAACGGGCGGGACTGAAAGAGCTTCACAAAGAGTAAGAGGTTGAATGAAAGAAGAAAAGAATGAATGAATGAATTAATTAATTAATTAATGAATGAATGAGAAAAGGAAAGAAACAACAGAAAGAAAAACGAATGAAAAAGATGACATTGAAAGGAGAAACGAAGGAAGAGTAAAGAAAAAAAGAAGAGAAACAAAGAGATAGTTAAAGAAATGTACAGACAGGCAGACAGACAGACAGACAGATAGATAGATAGATAGATAGATAGATAGATAGATAGATAGATAGATAGACAGGTACATACATATATACACAACAAGAAAGACTGAAAGAGATAAAGAAACCAAAGATTAAAGTGCATATAAAAAGTATAGAAATGAACGGATGAAGGAAATGGGCAAGCCAAAAAAATAAATAGAAATATATATATATATAGGAAAGCATTTTCTGAAAGGATAGGACAATAGGAACCAGGAATGGATAAATGAACAATACTAGGCCTAAAGAAGAAATAATGCATAGAAAGACAAAAGAGGAAGGAAAAGAATACAGGAATAAAAAAAAGGATGAGAAAAAAAATTAAACAACTAGCAAACTTCCAAAGCAAATAAAAAAGACAATATAGTGGATGACAAAATTACAAACGAAGACTTAAAAGAGCTATTGAACGAATAAAAAAAATGTGGAAAAAAATGCAGTCTGAGTTTAATAATCAACAGCAACACGAATATTATCAATAATAACGATAATAATGAGAAGTCTTTTTCATTTTTTTTTTGTCGTGCGGTCATTATAAAGTTAAAAAGTAAAAATTAAATAGATATTAGAAATATGAGCGCAGACTGAAACTTGAATATCCATAGTTTTGTAGTTCTGTAGTTTGTGATAACAAAGACACTAAAAATATGTGCACATATACATATGCGTGTGTGTGTGTATGTATATGTGTGTGTGTATACGTACACACAAACATACATACATACATTCATACATACATACATACATACATACATACATAACTACATATATACATAACTACATACATACATGTGTATATACACACACGTTACAGCGTCGAATAAAATTATTCTAAGTAGTTGTTCTGACTCTCTCTCTCTCTCTCTCTCTCTCTCTCTCTCTCTCTCTCTCTCTCTCTCTCTGAGTTCAAATCGTGCCGAAATCAATGTTGTCTTTCATCCTTTCGGGAGCGATAAATAAAGTACCATTTCAAAATATCTGAATTATAAGAGCGCTGGATTTCGCTACACTACTGTCTTTGTTCCGATTCTCTGCATTCTGTATTCAAATCCCGTAATGGCCAACTTGAACGGTAGACTTCCTTAACCCGTCACCACCACCAGGGACCTTGGGCCACTTCAGCTGAATCAAGACTTTCCTAGACAATCAGGCCGTCTCCCTGATTTTAGCGTACTTTCCTCTCGTGTATCGGAGGTTTTGTACAGGATCAGAATCACTGCTGCGCCTACTTACTAAAAGACATAAATGAAACATACGGGGATTAGTTAAGAATATTTCTACAAGAATTTCTAGATTATCCTCTAATAGAAAATTTTTTAATCACATGCAGCTTATCATCATGTTGCCTCTTTAGCTAGAGCTGCGTATCGTGAGAAAATTCAATATATACAAGAAGCAGGCATACACAACATTGTCAATTCCTCCAATAATAATACACATTGTACACCATCACAATGTTACGGTATGAGAACTTACTCAATTCGAGAATACAGGCCAGGAAAAATTGACCAAGGCAATGAACTACCAACGAGAACTCATAGACACACACGAAACAAAAATCCAACTGCTCATAACATAGTAAATTATTCCAATCCTGTACAACACACTCGATCAAATAATCCAAATAACAGATATAGAAACCATGATGTCCTCTGATTCAACCCAATTTTCGGTTCGTATGTTTCAACCAAGATCGCTGGGAAATTTTTTGCCGCTTTAGACACACGTTTTCTTAAATCTAATAGATACGAAGCTATTTTTAGTCGGTATGCCATGAAGGTATCCTACGCTAACTCTACTAATTTAGAGCACCATATGCACCGCATAAACAATAGTAAAATGTGACAACAGTTCAATAACCCACCTACTGGATATAGCAAGCATACGCATCTAAATACCAACGAAGGAGACGCAAACCGCAGTGGAAAACAACAAATACGGCCAAATTGTGACAGTAAAAATGATTATGATATAGCTAACAGGGTAACAACATCGGAATATGAAGTCAGAACTGCCATATATACAAATAAATATAATAAATGCTCATGGAGAGAGAAATCAAAATGCCCATTGATAAACCTCTGTATGGGTATAAATCTTATAAATGCGGTGCGTTTCGAAATTATCAAGTGATACTTATTTCACCCGAATTGTACAGATACCCTCTTCTCTCATCATTACGACTACAGTGAACCAATGACTGATGAATTTAGAAACTTATAACTAACGGCGCTTTTAACAAAAAATGGTCATGATATTAAAAAAAAAAACACGAAGGAAAATCCGACGGAAAAGGTGGAAGAGGGCGTCTTCGTTCTGCTCAAAACCATCTAAGTCAGTAGTTCTGATAGGGTCGGAGTCTGGAGGATTGAAAGTTGGGTTAGAAAAATTGTGAGCTCCTTTATCTTCTTTTTATTTGTTTTAGTCACTGGACTGCAGTTATGCTGGGGTAACACCTTAAACAGTTTAGTCGAATAAATCGACCCCAATACTGATAGGTAATAATTCTATCTTTTTCTTTTGCCGAACTGCTAATTTACTGGGACGTAAACAAACCAGCATTGGTTGTTAAGCGGGGGACAACAAATACAAGGGCACACACATACATCTATATATTTATACATATAATGGGCTTCATGGTTTAGCAGTTAGAGCGCCGGGCTCACAATCATGAGCTAGTGAGTTCGATTCCAGACTGATCTGTGTTGTGTTCTTGAGCAAGACACTTTATTTCACCTTGCTCCAGTTTAGTCAACTGTAGAAATGAGCTGACGTCACTTGTGCCAAGCTGTATCGGCCTTTGCCTTCCCCTTGGATAACATCGGTGGCGTGGAGAGGAGAGGCTGGTATGCATGGGTGACTGCTGGTCCTCCATAAACAATCTTGTCCGGACTTGTGGCTCGGAGGGTAACTTTCTAGGTGCAATACCATGGTCATTCATGACCGAAGTGAATCTTTACCCATTACCCTTTTCTTATAACGGGCTTCCATTCCGTCTATCAAATTCATTTACAAGGCATTGGTCGACCCGGAGCTATAGTAGAAGGCATTTTCCCAAACCCGAAACCTCGTGACTGCAAAGGAAGCTTCTTAACCACACAGCCATACCTGTGGTGTTTAATAAAATTAAGATAGTTTTAAGCTTTTAAACTTATCTAACACCATGGTGAAGAAAGGGGTATTATGTTTTGAAAGCCACTAAACAAAGTTATTTTTACGTCCCCTGCTTTATTATATATATATCGTGAAGTATATTTGTCACCTAAATGTGGCTAACCCTTAAGGGTTGATGCTACTGCAGCTTGTAGCCCCAGGAAGACACCTCCTCCAGCTGGCTATTGACACACTTTCTGTGCCCTATCAGTATTTGCAAAGGGTAGTCATCTTTCCCATCTCCAGCCTGACGTGATACACACTTGCCATCGCCAACCGGTGGTTGTCACACGCTGATGACGGGTCAATACCCAGAAACTCGGATCCGTGTGTATCACGTCAGGCTGGAGAGGGGAAAGATGACTTCCCTTTGCAAATACTGATGTCTTCCTGGGGCTACAAGCTACAGTAGCATCAACCCTTAAGGGTTAGCCACATTTAGATGGCATATATACTTCACGATGTCGTGCAGCTACTGTTTATACCTCGCCCAGAGATTTTATATATATATATATATATATATATATATATATATATATATATATATATATATATATATATATATATATATATATATATATATAATTTATTATAGTCAATCAATTCAAATGTTCGTGTGAAGCTATAAAACCATGTTGAACTTAGGAAGTCATTTTAATAGCCCTTATACAACAGAATATCTTAAAATTAAAACACAAGAAGGAAAGGTGGAGAGAAGTTCAGATAACTAACAGTTAAATGTTTCTGTTGTTAAATTTTTTGAAGCTTCCATGCATTGAAAGATCTTATTTACAGTTGCTGGATCATTAAGTATATAACCCCTCCAACTTTGCTAGCCTTTTGAATAGCATTTTTAAAATGTCCTCTCTTTCTCTTTCTCTCTCTCAGATTGGTAATCTTTGCATTCGAACAGATATTGGCTGCAAATTTTGGCACAAGCAAAGTTCAGGGGTGGGGTATGTCGATTACATCGACCCCAGTGCTCAACTTATATTAGTCTTATTGACCCCGAAAGGATGAAAAGTAAAGTCGACTCCGGCGAAATTTGAATTCAGAACGTAAAGACGGACAAAATGCCGCTAAGCTTTTTGGTCGGTGTGCTAACGATTCTGCCAGCTCGCTACCTTAACATTCAAGCAGATACTGTCATGTTTCATAAATTTTCTCCATAAGAGTATAAAGGCGATTTCGTATGACCTATTCATGATAGAATATAGTTCAAGGTAAAAGAGCCCGTTCAAAGCCAACAAGCTATTTGTTTGTTTAATCTTGTTCAGTGTCTAATACGTTTCCTACTTTGATAGATCTCGCTGGAATAATGGGGGATTAAATTTCGGTAGCTTATCTTCTGATTTTTTCCAGTATCTTTTCTTCCTTTGACTAATTATGCTTTTAATGAATGATTTAACTTGCGAAATATCTGGAACATTGTCTATATCTAGTATTTCTTTAGTACTCCCTTTATTGCTAATTCATCCGCTTTCCGGTTTCCTTTAATATCTGTGTAGCCAGGAACCCGAATAATTGTTACTTGTTTATTTTCCGCTAGATAATCACCAATTTTTAGGAAGCAACTACATTACACAAAACAGTGTTGTGATATAGCCTGCATGCACAAGTAATGTAGTACAGTGAACAATACATTTCAATGAATTTACCTGGTCACTACTTTTTGGTTCACGTTTATTCCAGGGTAAATATTGAAACTGTTCATCACCTACAGATAAACTCATGTTGTTTCAATGATTTCTAATCCGCTTCAGAATGGGAATACTTCTACATCAGCACATATCTGTTCTATAGTGTGTGTGAATAATGGTAGGTGTGTCAGGAAAGGAATCTTCTGATTACAAGCGGCTCTTTCGTTTCCATAGAAAAGAAATAGGAAAGGTGGAAAGAAGGAAAAGTAGATTATAATAATGTATTGATTTTTAATGGGGGACATGCAACGCTAATGTAAAAGTCGCCAAAAGTAAAGAAATGAAGTGGTATGAGAAATGGAATAAACTTAGAAATGAAAAGGGAGGCATGAGATAAGAGACAGAGAGAGAGAGAGGGGAGAAGGAAAGAGAGAGGGAGTGAGGAGGAGAAGAAGAAGGGGAGAGAGAGAGGATGTGTCACTAAGAGAAAAATACCAGCTGAGACAGAGAGAAAAAGACAGGTAAATAAAAGGTAAATAAATAAAATATATAGAATGATAAATGATACAGAAATAACCAATGAAGCAGAACGAGATAGATACCATGGTAATAAAGAGTTGTTTACTGAAATGGAGTGGAGTAAGTGGGAAGGAAATTTAGGATAAGCTTGGGATAGGAAAGATATCTATTACTGTGTTCAGTACGTAGTGTATGCTTCGTGATGTAAGCATAACATGGATATGGGCGTTTCATTGTTTACTTAATGTAGCAGGGAATGTACCACAATAAAAGGAGCAAAATACTCAAGTAGAAGTCAGGGACACGGAGTAGGAGGTGCTGAGAGTAAAAGTTAAGGTAAGTTGGTAGATTGTTCTGTTTTTTTGTGGGGGGAGGGGTGTTCATTAGCTTCGATTAATGTGTGAAAATAAAACAAAATGAATTTTCAGTTGTATAAGAAAATGAAGGTGAAGAAGAAAAGAGACGTAACGAAAAATATATTTAAAAAAACATACCTGAAAGTATATATATAAAAAGAATAACATGATAACTGAATTAATATATTTATAATTAATTACAAGCACTGGAAGAGAAAGATGAAAAATATAACCAATTAGATTTAAAAAGAGAATTAAGAAAACATATAACTAAAAAAGTTCTTGAGTAACAAACAGAGAAAGATATATAAGTAGAGATAGGGTGTAGAAGAGACGAAAGGTAGACTACAATAGTTGTAACAACTCTCTCCGTATAGTGACAGTAATTGTTAAATAGATGAAATAATTCGCCTTCAATTTCCCTCCCTCTCCTTCAAGTGTGTTGCAGAAGAAAAATATTACAACAGTGTTCAACATACACGTTGCATTCTGCCACACCTCTCTCTCTCTCTCTCTCTCTCTCTCTTTCTCTCTCTCTGTACTAGCGAAAGATTTCTGTCAGTTGCCAACAGATTACTCCCACAACAAGTGGTCCTGTGTATGCTGCGTCGAGACACACTATAACACCTTAATATAGCACGGTGCGCTCACTTATTAGTCTATTAAGATACTATCCAAAACCACATATAGATACGATTCAAGCCGCACGTAGAAATTATCATGAATCGCCGAACACAAAAAATTGTCAACATATGCGATGCGTAGGTGTTGTTTACTGAAACGGCCATCGTTAGTCTAACTGTAAATTCCGTTCCATGTGTTAGACGGCCAAGCTTTACTACATCATCACCGGCACTAAGGTATGTAGATTAAAGCATTTAGTTATTTATTTTCGTTACTAAATTTTTTCACGCATTTTATTTTCGTTACTAAATTTTTTCACGCATTTTATTTCAGTGTTCAGTTTTTTTTCACAAACTTTTTCCTTTTACATCTATAATCATTATCTTTGTTAATATTATTATTTTTCTCTGTTCCTCTACATTTTTTCTGACTTTAGATAATATCAAGTTAAACTTTATCTCATACACCTCTGGTGACCCTGTAAAAATGTGTGGTTTTGTCCAAATATAGAAAAAATATGCTAGGGACGATGAGTGACAAAATTAGTAAAGTACTGAATTTTGAAAAATAGGCCCTACAGAATTTACGTTCAGAGTTCAAATGCCGCTGATATCGACTTTGCTTTTTATTCTTCTGGGGGTGATAAAATAAAGTACCAGCTAGTAATGTACAAAACGATATGAGGTTGGTCGATGTCAAAATTAGTAAAATATTGTATAATGAAGATGCCCTGCAGAATTTATATCTGCTTACGTTCTAAGTACAGATGCTGCTGATGTCGACTTCACATTTTATCCTTATGAGGACAATAAATTAAAGGAAATAAAGACCCAGTCAACTACTCGAGTCCATTTCATCAATTTATTACTTCCACCCAGTAAAATGTGTTGTCCTGTGCCAGTGTAAGAAAATATAAAGGATGATGATTGACAAAATCAGTTAAGTAAAGCCCTTCATGTCACAGTGAGTAAACTTTATCTTCTGTCCTTTAGAGAACTATAAAATAAGTCTCCGTTAAGTATTTTGATAGGTTTAGAGAGAAGGGGTGTATTTCTCTTCCAAAATTCATGGTCTAAAGCATCTATGTACAAAACCCATATTGTTGTTGTTTAGCTTCAAGTCAATCTGAACCATCCGACCTATCAACAAAGGTTTGCAAACTAAGCCATGGTCATTTCATCTCTCTGTATTGAACTACTTTAACCAGTGTGTCTTTCCTTTCTCTTCCACGCCTGGCGGTGAAACTAGGGGATGGGATAATGCTATGAGGGCAGTAGATTGGTGTAGTTGTTGGCGCGTCGAACAAACTACCTTGCTATATATGTTCCAACTTTTTACGTTCCAAGTTCAAATCCTACCGATTTGTTTGCTTTAACACACCATTTTTTAAAAACCCCTTTATTAGTTCTTAAAACAAAATACTGGTCAAGTCCTTACATCTACATAATCGATTCTCCTCTCCCACAAAATTTTTGGCCTTGTAGCTATGTAGAAAAATCGATATTAGCAGGCATAGAACTGCTATTTCTAGCAGACCGATAGACTATATGGAGCGCCCACCCTAAGTATTTCGATGACAAAATCGGTAGGAAACGGGATTTTTTAAATATCCTTGTTTTATTTTCCGTATTATTTCATGCTCTTCAGTTTACATCTCGCCCTACAGTTTCATACTAGTTGGGTCAGTACAAACAAAATACCAGTTAAACACGTAGGTCGATTCAAACAAACATTTCCAGAAGATGCAGCAGTGTGCGTATGATGAATATTATCACTAATTGTTTTAATGGTAATAATCGGCATAGACGTTATAGACATAGAATAGAATAATTTGCTTTATTTATCTGTTTAGTTCATTTAAGATATGATTTCAAATTCCACGGGAATCAACAGGTTTTTTCAGATCTCCGGCATGTATAAAAATATGTATTATTTATAATGTGTCTCACGTGTATATTTCCTCTACGATTTTAGTTGTGCATGTGTGTGTGTGTGTAGATGTAGATATATATATTTATATATATATATATATATATGTGTGTGTGTGTGTGTGTGTATACGTATATGTGTGTGTGTGTATGTACATATATATGTATGTACATATATATATATTTATGTATGTATGAATGTATGTATGTATGTACATATATATATTTATTTATAGAGCGAAGGCGTGTAGCCCAATAGTTAGGGTGTTGCACACATGATTGTAAGCGGTTTCGATTCCCGGTCTGAGACTCGTAATACTGCAAATAGTTGAACACATATGTATGTATATACATATGTCTATATTTGTATGTAGCGTACCTAGTCGTTTAGATCACCTGTGAACTAAACCCCTATACTTTGTATGTATGTATGTATGTATATATATATATATATATATATATATATACATGTGTGTGTGTGTGTGCGTGCGCGCGGACGTATGTATATATATATATATATATATATATATATATATATATAACTACTAGATTATGCACCTTCACTATGTATACAGAGAGCGATAGGTAAATTGTCGCCAGTATATATTTTTTCGCGCATGCGCATTCTTTGTTTTAGATTTTGTCAGCTACACAGTATAGTAGGGTCAGCTGGACACCACCTGCCAGAAATTTGGAAACGACATGTTGTATTGCTTGGCATTCGCGCCAGACGTTCCAATACGAACATTTCAGAGTTCTGGGGTCTCAACCTGAGGACATGTACCGAGAGTCATGAAAATCATGGTGTTTGGAATGATGACTAGTGATGGCGACGTTATGCTGCCATTTATCTTCCCACGCGGGGCCTTACAATCAACACGGAGTGCTGCCCTGGGTCAAGGAGATGACTGCTGGAAGACACTATGTCTAGCAACAAGACTCTGCACAATGTCACACAAACACGACCCAGTCATGGCTGTTAAACACTTTCTGCGACCACATCACCCCTAACATCTGGCCAGCTAACTATCCACACTGCAACACCCTTGCTTATTATGTGTGGGGCTCAGTTGAGCGAGAGACCAACAAAACTCCTTGTAACTGAAGGCAAGGATTATGGCAGCATTTACCAACTTAAACAAGGAGACCGTCCAGAAGTGTTGCAGGAGATTCTGAAGTTATCTGGAGGCCGTGGTTGGTGCCAATGTCGATTTTATTGAATGAATTTATTCTTTAGTATTTCGAGATATTTTCATGTAATTTTGCTAATTATATACCTGTTGAAATGAGATGTCTGTATTATTTTCAATTTTACGTATCTTAGAGGAGAGTTTATTCATCGCACTCTGAATAAGTATGTATATATGTATGAAACACATGAGCTGGGTTGTTCACAATTACCAAATTGTTCTGGAGAAGTTGGAATTTCAGTTTAGACGATAGGAAGACCACGACCTTTGTTTTTGTTTTGTTTTGTTTTTTTCTTTTAATGATTTAAAGAATCCAAAATTCTGTCAAATAGTTAAATAAATCATTTATTCCAGTGTAAGGAAATGATTGATGACAGTGTTTTTAAGAAAATGGAGTCTCATCTTATACAACAAGCAGGGAGGGTACTACAAGCAAGGAAAAACTCGTGGAATCAAATCGCTGAAATGAGCTGTTTAAAACGCTGGTTAATACTACCCTAGTGGAAATATCTTGGTAGTTATGACCAAGATCATCAAAAGTTATTTCATTTACTGAGGCAAAAAAAGCGTTGACCAAACAAAAATAGTTAAGCATGGATCTGTCTGTTATTGATGATTTAATCAAATTCACGTGGAAGTCATGTTATTAACTAAAAGGAGTGCCAAAAGCTGC
>NC_142931.1:122458121-122478121 GCF_046866305.1 Octopus bimaculoides
ATCTATTGACCAATCAAAATTACTTTCCAAAAAATTCAATTTTCTCGTAAATCCCTGACAGCAAAATTCCAATTTAGAATATCGATCGTGATGTGTAGAACATACATTTAACACAGCAATCATTGCATGTAATGTCAAATGGCAATATGCTTTACAAGTAAGATTTGATGAAGGAGTCCATAGGAACATTTGATGGAGAAATCTTGGAGAAAGCAAATCTTCAGTTGTTGTTTGCGCTGAAGTCAGCTCTCATTAAGCAAAGCTATGATCAAAGCTATTCCAGTCGTAGACATCCCGTATTTCTTGTAAGTCCATGACTATATCGTTCAGTATGTTATTTTCGTTTTGTGAGACTATTAAATGCGTAGAGACCCCTTTCTGTGACTTATTATGCAAGTCTTGATCTAGGTATCGACGAGTAGTAATTCAACTCATTGTAACTAATGCAGTGTTGCCTTTCTGAGGTTCACAAAACTAGTGATGGAGATCAGTGAACCGCATTTCAAATTTTAAAGGGATACAGGGTGATTATTCAATCACATACAGTTATTCAGTGATAAATATTTTTTCAAATGATATGAACGTGTTGTTAATTAATAAAATCGGTTATTTGCATAGACAGTCCTTTCAAGAGTGAGGAATTCGTGGGAAAATTCAATTAAAGGAAAGGTTTTCTTAAAAGAGAAAAAATTTGGGAATCGTTATTCTAATTAGAAAAAAAACTAACAATAATATTATGATGACTAACAAACTCAAGCAATGTTTCAGAATCAAATTTTACAAGAATTTCAGCAAATCTCTTGTTAAACCCTGGAAATGTTTTGTTTGGCTTTTAATGAACATTCTTTAGCTTGAACACATGTCTTTGACTGATATGCGTGTTGCAATGTTCGTCAAGTGTCATTTTCACATGATACGCATTCAGGATGACTAATAACTAATAAAATACCTTTGGTATGTACAGAAGGATCAATTTTGCAATTTTTGTATGTAATTTTGCAAGTAATTATGAGTATGTAGCGATTCCTGATACTTTTCTGGCGTCTAATTGAAGGAAAGATTTAGAATTATGCTCTACATTGAAGGTGCATATTTTGTGTTTTAGTCCTTGATTTTTTAATTGGCTTTTGGTGGCTAATTTTCATTTCCAAAAAGTTTTATAAGGAGTGTTGCTTGGAGCTCAAGTGTGTTGTTAATTGAGATTGTTATTGTAACATTAGGCATGGTGCAGACTTTGTTGTTAATAATTACTGTGATATACTGTCTGTTTCGTGATTTATGCTACATACGAAGGATTTATCTACTTTTTTCTTAGTTTATTTGTTTATTTTATCTTCTCAGTTCCTTGTTTTAATTGTTTGATGCAGAGTATATTTTTCGGTTGTTCATTATGCTTTTATCCAGTTACATTTTCCATCGTGTAATTAGGGTAGCATTTTTTACATTGCCCTGTGAGAAATGCTTATTGCACACTATGGTTATTGGATATTTTACTAAAGAGATCTTACTGCAGTATTTATTTTGCTGGGTGTGACACTGTTGACTTCTCTGAACCCTGATTATTTCTTAAAGTAACAATAGCGTTTTTTAGGTTTTTGAAAGCGTTTATATTTTGTTCCCTGATATGTGAGCAGGTTATTATGAACGTGGTGTCTCGATGTGTGGAGACACCACACCACACTAATATCTAGCAAGGATTTTGGGTAGGCTTGGTATAATATATTCGTCTGTTAATGTTAGTTGTTTAGCCTATAAATAGCATTCATTAATACTTTCTATTATAGGCACAAGGCCTGGAGTTTGTGGTGAGGGGACTAGTCGATTATATAGACTCCAGAATTTCACTGGTACTTAATTTGTCGACCCCGAAAGGATGAAAGGTAAAGTCGATCTCGGCGGAATTTGAACTCAGAACGTAGCGACGGCGAAATATCGGCGTGCTTACTATTCTACCAGCTCGCCGCCTTATAAACAGAATCTATTAATGACGCTGTTATGTTACCCCTTGTGTTATTTGTATTATTTTTATACCGGGATGTGGTTTGTGTATAGTATAGTAGTTTTTCTCTCAGTTGGGAGAGTTTAAAGATGATATAGTTAGGGCAGTCGGTAAAGCCGGCAGTTGTTTATATATGTTTATAAATTTTTATATGTTTACATTATTTTGAATGCGTTTTTACTGTATTGCTGTGTCCTATTTATAATCGAGTGCTACTCGTTGTGTTTATGCACAGTATTTGTAATTTTTCCTGTACAATCGCATCGTGAATATTATGCGTGAGGAGGGAAATGTTTGGTTCCATATAGGTGTCTCTTACATTGCAATTTATGTTATCTTTACGTAGTTTGATTTTCTGTAAGTGTTGTAGATTCTTTAATGTACTTGGACGAAGCTGTGCCGTTGAGAAGGAAGATAATAATCATATCGATGTTGTGCTGTTGTTACAGTTTGTGAAATGTGATCTATTTATTTGAAGTGCTATCTGGTTGTATTAATGTATCATGTTCAAAACAGTTTTAATGATTTTAACGTCTATTCCAAATAAACTCACCGCTTTTGTTTCCTATCTACGAGTGGTCTTCGATTGTTCTGTATGTCGAATTTTTATTGTTCAACACGCATTGTTGTAGCTTTCTGCTTTGTTCTGTCATTTTATCATTCTAGACTAATTTATCTAATATATTCATTCATTTTACAATTGATAGGAGGAATTTCAATGGGATGTTGCTGCTATTTCTAGCAGGTTTAGTGACTGCATGATAGAGCCTTCGTTGTCAGACGTATAGTATATTCAAGATTTTGTGAACAGATAGTGCTACTTTCAGATCTGTGTCTTGAGAAATCAGCACAGAACTTTCCCAAATGCCATCCAGGAGACTCAATGTTGTCACTGAATACGAATTATAATAATTCGGGATTCCTAAGACAGCATGTCCTAGTTTATCAGTAAATTTCCATATGCACATACTCCTCTATCAACTAGAATAGCTTCCATAATGCAGGACAGTAATATTTACTTCAAGTGTGAGCCACCCCAAGACTCGAGCTCATTAGCTGAAAGTAATGAAACATTCATCAATTATACAGTCTTCCCAATTGTTGTAGTCTCCTATAATATGTATTTACAGCTAGATGGAGTGGGCCATTGTGAATTAGTTAAGTGGCTCAGAAAAGCATCTGATGACGGGATATAGTATCTGTCAATATTTCTGCAATTAGAGCAGTACCTCATCGTCATATAAACATATTCAAAATGATGTCGGCATATAATTATGGCGAAAATGTGGCGAAATAGAAATTATCGAATGAAAACTGTGATAATTATTAAGAGCTCTTAATATCAGGAGTGATATTATTGTGCTGATTTGACAAATTAGAAACTCTAGTGCCGATATTTACAAGTTATTAATGGAAGATTAATTAAGCGATATTTAATCATATCTATTTCTTCTGAAATGCAGTGAAGAGGACCGAAGCAATAGAATATCTTCTTTCTCTCTCTTTTTCTCTCCCTCTTGTTGATTTGCGCCGAACGCAATGTATTTCAAAGCTAACAATATCTGGAGTCAGTGGTCCTTACATGAATAATATGGTCATTGTGGTCTGTACTCTCAACATCCCTTAAAGTACAAGTAGCACTAAGAAGATTCATTTAGGATTCTCAAATATAATCTCATGATTAAAGAAACTTAACCAATCGCTTAAATCGATTCCAGTACTTGACTGGTTCTTTATTCTATCAACCCTGGAAGAACGCATGCCTAAGTGGATCTCAGCGATATTTTAACTGAGAATGAACTAAGAACAAATAATGCGAGGCATTTTACAGGCGCTCTTCCAACTCTGCTAATCCAAAGTTTACAGCAGAAAGCTGTAGTTAAATGTATAGCGGCATTCGGTTCTTCTCCTCCAGGTTCGTTATCACGTAAGCTCCTTAGGGAATTCATATGTTGATTTGTTTCCAAACATTAGTAACATCCATTTACGTTGTTACTGCTACTGTAGTTGTCGATGTTGTCTTTTGCTGCTGTTTAGATCTCAGTCGTTTCTAGTCTAGCCACATTCAAGCCATGACTCTCCTATCAGTCTTTTTGTCTCTGACTACATTATCAAATATGTCATACATTTTAAAGACTGTGGTGTGTGGTCTGAGGGAGATTTGGCTGGTATTTCTAGAAGGTTTGAATGTTCATTTATAGAAAATACTTACTTTTCAAAAATTGTCCATATGTGTATCCATTATTATATAACAAACATTGGTGTAAATAACGAAGAAGTTCTAAGAAATAAAGTATTTTACAAAAGACAGTTTCAAGAGAATTCTGCAGAGTATATAACAGTAAATGTCTCCAGTGTCTGTTTTTCTTTTGTTTCAAATTGTTTATATCTCTCAACTCCAATTCTTTCACACACACACACCCCTCTCTCTCTCTCTCTCTCTCTCTCTCTCTCTCTCTCTCTCTCTCTCTCTCTCTCTCTCTCTCTCTCGCTCGCTCGCTCTCTCTCTCGCTCTCTCTCTCGCGCTCTCTCTCTCCCTCTCTCTCTATCTTTGTGTCTTTCTCCCGCTTTTTCATTTCACTTTGAAAATTTTAGATAATTATATCATTAAACAACATTTACTTTTTGCACAACACTGCGTATATCCGCAGAAGTGAAATTAATTCAAATAAAACAGAGCCTTAGTGTGAATGAAATAAGAATGTAAACATAGTCCTTTTATGCTGCTGGTGGCAAAGAGTGGGATGCTTTAACTGGAGGAGGATACCGAATACTTCTTCTCTGAGGAGCGACCAGCAAACCATGAAATGATGCATCAGGAGTCACCCTCTCGTTTTTCCGCGCATCAATAGTATAGAAAGAATGTTTGCATTTTTATCTCAACTACAGTGAAAATTTGTATTATTAAAAATTATATAATTGTATTTAAAAATGATTGAATTGTTAGATCATCAGAAAAATGACTTACTGCGGTGTCTACTTACAGTAACATTCCACCGTCGTTGATTTTTTTTCTTTCATCCTTATGAAGTAGACAGACAAGATAAGTACTCGAGTACTAGAGTTGATTTAATCAAATTTTTCTCTCACCTAAATGTGTGGCCTTGCGCTTTTGTTAGAACTCAATATTTACACACTTTCTATAGTCACTTTTTCTTCAGTCTATTAATATCTATGCGTTTATTAAGTTATGGTATGTCATGATAGAGAAATCTGCAGAATAAGAAGTAACTTCTCACCAAGCTGAAAATACGAATCAATTCTATTTCCTGGTTGAAGACATCTATTTTTTTTCTTTTAGCTTATTCACGTCGTTAACGAGTATATGATGTACGAGTATCACAACATTCCATCACTCCTAGTTTACCATTATCACCACCACCACCACCACCACCACCACCACCACCACTACCACCATCACTAGCATAATTACTGTTATCTCCGCCATAGAGCTAACCAGGGTGCCCCTACGTAGTTACGCGGTCAGCTAGAAATAACAGCTAAGTTACAAATCACATCCTGATTTTCTTTAGAAAAAGAAAGAAAACTTTGACAATATGGTCTTTGAGCATAATGCCTGGTCGATCAGGTGACTAAACAATAGCACTAACATGAACACTAATAACTAAAGAGCCTAGTCACAGAAAATCTATATGTTCTGTATTGGACTTATATAATTTTATTTATATATAATCTAATACAAGTTAAACCGAATGAAATCACGAACACAAAATAACTATTGTTAAATTAGACATGTTGTAGCCAGAAGAAAGATAAATGAACCAGAAATCAAATGGCCGACTCATACAATTTAAATAATATCAATACAACCACATTTAAACATCACTCATTTTTATTTCAAATGCTAGGGAAGTTATATCTTAGCTCACGCTTCTGCTCTATGTCTAATCGTGACTTCACCTTCTTGACATTTCTATTTTCCTTTAATACGCTCTCCTCTCGTTTTCCCGTTAGCCTTTCTTTCTTTCGAAAGTGTTCTCTTTTCCATTTTTCACTTTCATCATGCTCTTTCAATTGTATATCGTGCATCCTTTTCTCTCTTTCATCTCTCCCTTCCCATCTCTTTTGCCCCTCCCTCTCTCTCCCTCAGTCTCAATCTATGCTGTCTCGTATTATCTTCAAATTGTACAGTCCTTTTAGATGCAGCTAATTTGACCGAAATTAAAATAGTACGAACTGTAGCGGAAAGTGCACAGGAATGCTTTACTCACATGCAAAGGTTTATACTTCCAAATGCTCGCGGTGTGAACACTTAAGACATTGGAATTTTCCCATGTGTTCATTTAATATCAACACCAAGTTTGTTAATCCGATCCATTATTTGTCTAGTGTATGTTGATAGAAAACAGGTGGTTTTCTTACTTTTTGTAAATGTTCCAGAGTTCAAAAACAACCATAAACTCAAAGAATTCAATTTATATCAATATACGTAGTTAAGTATTTGTAAATGTGTATACTGGTGAGATGTACTCGATTAAAGCTGATCAAGAGGTAAAGAACAACACTGATAACTCTGAAGTTGCGCAATTATGTGTGTGTGTGTGTGTGTGTGTGTGTGTGTGTGTGTGTGTGTGTGTGTGTGTGTGTGTGTGTGCGTGTGTATGCGAGTATATATGTGTATATGTGTGCGTATGTGTGTGTATATATGTGTATGTGTGTGTATGCAAATGTGTGTATTTATATGTGAATATGTGTTTACGTATGTCTGTATGTATATCTGTATGTATGTATGTCTCTTCTATTTTTTAATCATTATAAACCTCCCACTGAAGAGGGAGCCGGTTTCCAACAAAGATACAAGGTTCCATCTTTGGAATGTAGTTAACAGACAAATTCACATTTGGAACTTGAGAAAAGTCTTGCATATTTTTACTGTTCCACTCACAGACTGCACTTGTAATGTACGAATCAGCCGGTCAATTTCTCTTTCTGAAAATCCCAGTTTATCCAGATTCTCCTTTAAGCATTTACTAACAAAACCTAGTGCTCCAGTTATGATTGGTAAGAATATGAATTCATAGTCTAGATATAGAAGCTGGAGGTTTCGAAGCAGTTGTCCATATATATCCTCTTTTTCTTTGATTTTCAAAGAGATATTTATATATGCAGGGCAGCTGACCTCTATGATGGTAGATACTTTTGCCCCTCTGTCCCAAACAACAATATCCGGCCTGTTACGCTTACATTTGACAGAAGTTTTGATGGGAATATTCCACCAGTATTCCTTGAGTTGATGTTTATGAATGTATTCCATAACAGAGGGATTTTTTCTGAGTTTATATCAGGACAGTCTTTTTTGCGGATGGTATTGTAAATTGTTTTAGCAACAACATCGTGCTGCATAAGGAGGTAGTACCGTGACGACATTTTAGGACAGCTGCTAATCAAATGCGTAATGTCTTCCACAGAAACATGACATAGCCTGCACATGCGGTTGCACCTTGGGATTACAAGAGTGTCACTGTCTCTTGTTCCCCAGGTACTTTGTGGCAATCTCTTGTTCCTGGATTGCAAACGCATAGCCTTCAAAGTGTGATATGATGTAGTGGCCTTGTGTCTAAGGGAGACTGAGCTTCGTGTAAATTCTACTCTTCTTCAAGCTTCCAGACAACATACCCATGCATGATCTTTCTTTTTTTGCCTAAGTGATACAATACAGCATTCGAAAGCACTGGTCTCAGGCCTCTACCACCTTCATTTCTTCTTAGGTAGAGCCTGTCAACATCACTGTTTTTGTGGAAGTTCCCAGTTGTTGTCAGGATTCTGTGGGTTTTAATATCTATGGAGTGGATTTCCTCTGCAGACCAATAAAGTATCCCAAATGTTGGGATCAGCACTGGTACTGCAAATGCATTGTGGGTTATTGTATTGTTGTAAGAGCAGAGTTACGGCTGCCATATTTTCATAAGTCTGGTGTAATATTCTCGGGTCACTCTTTCTTTATTCACAGTGCCTTCATATAATACATTTTCGTCTATGCCTAGGTACTTGTAACATTCTTTGTATGGAATGGGGGAGATAGAGAGACCGTTGATGCACAGGTTTTGAGTTTGAGGGACTGACTTTCCTCGTTCTATAACCAAATATGAACATTTCTTTTGGCCAAATTCCATGCCTATATCAGCTGAAAATGCTATTATTAATTCCAGTTGTTTTTTGGTATTGCTAACACTTTTAGCATAAATCTTCAGATCGTCTACAAATAAATTATGAGTTACATTGATATTTCTGACATTTGAAGATCCTAGCATATAATCATTTGTTTTCTGCGGTAGGAACGATAATGGATTCAGTGCCAAAATATAAAGAAGTACAGAAGACTATCTCCTTGGAATATTCCTTTTGTAACGCCTATAGTATTAGAAACAATTATTCTGTTTTCAGTTGTAAGGGTAAGAATAGTTGTTCATGTCTTTGTGAGTCTCTCTATTGCAGCAATTAAGGTAGTAGGTACCTTTACCAGATGTAGGCACTTCAACAGCTATGAATGAGGGATAGAGTCGAATATCTTCTTATAGTCAAGCCATACTATCACAAAGGTTCTGCGTTGTTTTCTTACTTCAGACAGTACAGCTCTGTTTATTAAAAATTGTTCAGCACATCCCCACACTCCCTTCTTTCCACCAGTGTGTTCATCAGTCGCAATGTTGTTCGACTCACGGTGGTTCTAGAGGAATTGGTTGAAGCAACTTGTAGATCTTCTTGGAAGGGAGCTTTCTTAATGGTAAATAGCTTAAACTTCTGAGAACCACAAACAGCAGGCCTTCGATAACGGCAGCGGGTAGAGAAGATCACACATTCAAGACGATAAAATACTGCCAAATCCGCAGTTCCAGACGCACAGATGTAGTATAGGCAAGAGTAATCATTCTTCTCTAGTTCCCAGCGCGCGCGCGCACACACACACACACACACACACACACACACACACACACACACACACACACACACACACACACACACACACATATACAGGAAATAAGTATTGTTGTAGACAGATAAAGAATCAGAATAATTAAGAATAAATATTTGAAGAAAATTTAAGGCGAAAGGTAAAAGTAAAAGACATAATAAAGTATTTGCTGACAACTACATTAGCACGTCATAAAAATACAGGATAGCAATGGAATAATAAAGATACATCGAGAATGGCATGTAACTTATATTACATTAGTAAAGACAAATTGGTCATGACGCTTGAATGGTGACACAGCATAAACGATCACAAATATAATGGCAAAATATAATGACACTTGTATGAAGCTAACTACATACAGGGACGCACAAAGGAGATGTGCGTGCGCGTGTTAGCATGAATAAGTGTCTATGTATATTTATACGTGTGTGTGTATGTATTTGTGTGTCTGATGAACATATATATATATTTATATATATATATATATATATATATATATATATATATATATATATATATATGAGTATATAGTTTATGTGTATAAATATATATATATATATATATATATATATATATATATGATTGTATGTGTGTGTTTGTGTGTGTAAGAATATCAATATCTCAATCTCTCTATATATGTATATATATGTATTATGTATGTATGTATGTATGAATGTATGTATGTATGTATGTATGTATGTATGTATGTATGTATGTATGTATGAGTGTGTGTGTGTGTGTGTGTGTGTGTGTGTATATACGTACTTATACAAGCGTTGTTTTACGAATAATACAGATGGAAAGGAGTATTCTTTCGGGAAAAATTGAATACCACCAATATATGAGCAGAAGTCTGATCCTTTAATACGTTGTCTATTGGGAAATCATCACAGTTTCGGCACCTAACATAATATTCTTCAATCCACAAACATTGCAAGGATACAGACGAGCGCACGTAAGAAATGATCCAGAACGAAGGAGAAAAATGAGAAAAAAGTTATAGTACAATAATAAATTTAAATCAGAAAGGTAAAAAGCGAAAGAAACAAAAGAAAATAACAGATTCTTAATAATAACAAGAGCACTCAGCGCAAACCTCTGCCAAGGTAACACCAATGTCCTCCCAATGATTAGCCGTATATGATTTTTAAAATGAGGATATATGAAATAAACTCGACTGCTCTCATAAACGAGAATACTAAAAATGAACCCGACCGCTCTCAAAAATTAAGTAAAAAAAAAAAACGGAAAACTAATCCAGAATCCTTGTCCGGTACTGGATCGATCCCAAAATCTAATCAATTCGTGCCAGTGAAACTCTACATAGCGCCGAACGCTTACCGGCTGCTATTTCTAGCAATGATCATACTTCATGTAGATAGATAGATAGATAGATAGATAGATAGATAGATAGATAGATAGATAGATAGATAGATAGATAAAGTTGAAACGTTTAATTTCATAACGCCCAGTTTCAGATCCCTGATTCTCGAACGAAATTTGTGGCATGAAATAGAAAACTATTACTGGGAATATTCAACATGAAGAAAAAACAAAACAGCAATAAAATCTTTGAATTGATGCAAAGTATATATATTTAATATTAAGGGGTATAAAATAAATAGATAAATTACACTAGCTATCCTAAAGTTAATTCAACTGTTAGAGAATATTAAAGGAAGAAATATATGATATGAGAGGCAAGAACAAGTTGATGTCGAAGAGCAAATCACAGAGGAAAAGCAATCTTCCAAGTTTAAAGACTTTCAAACAGCAATTCATTCTTAAATTTGTATTGTGGAGCGTAAAAGAATGAAATAGGGTTATAGTAAATAGGATGGAACAAAGGAAAGAAAGAAGCAGAAAAATATTACTGTATTTAATCACTCCCTGGATATTATCCATTGTTAAATACGTTAAAGGCTGTAAAGCATGGAAGGAAGGGAGAATCAAATGCCACCAATATTTTACAAGTGAAGCGTCCATTTTTCGTCATTGTCACTATCCCTCTCTATTCTCTACATCTTAATTTTACAATTTAGATGTCGATAACAAGTAAAATAATACTGATTCTTTATTACGAACCGACCTAGTTCTCATAAATTCTGTTCACGCATGAAAAGCCTTGTGCATATAAAGGGCACAATCTAACCCCATTTCGTATTTGACAGGGTAACCGCTGGTGAAATTAAAAAACCCTCTACCTGTATAATTATCGAAAATATGCAAAGCAGAGAAGGATGAGAGAAAGAAGCAAATGACACCAAATATCATACATAACATATATAACGTGAATGTACATTATGGATGTATATATGCGTCTTCTATTTTTTAATTATTATGAATCTTCCACTGAGAAAGAAGCCGGTTTCCAACAAAGATACAAGGCTCCATCTTTGGAATGTAGTCAACAGAGACAAATTTATATTTGGAACTTGAGAAAAGTCTTGCATATTTTTATTGTTCCACTCACAGATTGTACTTGTAATGTACGAATCCGCCGGTCGATCTCTTTCTGAAAATCCCAGTTCATCCAGATATTCCTCTGGAATAATTCATTTATATTACAAAGAATATGACCCTAAAACACTGGCTTTTGATATTAATGATTTTACATTGAGATTAATGTAGTCTGAATTGCATAGTTTCTTAGCATTCTGAAGCTGATATCCATTTTACTTTCCTTGCAAACATCAACTCCACTAGTGAGCTACCTGTTGGTGTATTCGGATTTGGTGTCACACGATACACTCTTAAGAATTGTTATAGAGCTACTTCATCCGTAACTTCCTTATTTGACTTTCTTAGGGCTCTCTTGAAGGTATTGACAAAGCTTTCTGCCTGTCCATTAGATCTGGGGTGGTATGGCGCTGTATTTATATGTTCTACCGCTAATGTTTCACATTTTTTTTAATTCGCTAGACACAAATTGCGTTCTGTTGTCAGACACTATCTTGTCTAGGATGCCAAATCTTGCAAACAATTCGTGTAAAAAGATTATCAGTTTTTTACACTTACAAATTTCTGGCCATTTCGAGAAACTATCAACTGCCACTAAATAGTAACAACAATTTAAAGAACCAGCGAAATCGATGTGTAGTCTCGACCACGGAACATCTACTTTTGAACAATGTTTACCTCTTATCGTGGGTAATTTTTCATTTCGTTTTGGCTTACATACAGGTTTCCACTCTGTTTTACTGCAATTTTTTGTTTCAGTCCCTCAGCCGCATTCGAACCTTCGACTATATTTCGATTCAAAACACTTATGGGCATATTCCACAACTTGAATAGTTCCATCCACTTTGTGCCGAATAAATTAAGAGAACTTTTTCGCACGTATATCTTTGCCTTTTTCGTTTGACCTCGAAATGTTACATTACATACGAATTCACCGAAAAAATATATTTTTCCCGTAACACCGTGTGCTACCTTTTTCGATTTAATTAATTTCGGCTTACCGACTTATTCCCAATTTTTTTCATTTATAATGGTGATATCACTATCAGCGTCCAACTGCATTTTAACACTTATATTTCTGATTTTCACCTTCACAAACTTCCTCGTCGTTATATTACCAATTTTTTCCGATGACATAGTAGTTATTCTTTTTCCTTTGTTCTGATGTTTTGTCATCTTCGATCTACAGTGAGTCTTTATATGTACTATATTTCCATAACGAAAGCACACTGCTTTTTTTAAATGGACAATTTTTCCTCGGGTTTATACCTCCATATGCAAAACATAGGTTTATTTCTTGATTTTTGTCGTGGTTTTTAGAAAACACTTTATCGCTATTCTGACTATTTCGCACTTGCTTTACTTGGAAACAATCTTTACGTTCAATTTCCCCTGTGTCGTGTCTTAATTTGACTATCCTTTCACATTCTTCTGACACTTGTAGGGTTACATCCTGGCTTTGTTCCAGCTTTGCGAGAATTCTAGTTCTAACTTCTGCGTCCTTTTCGGCAGTAAGTCCCTGTGTACAAATCATGCATTTGAACATATCTCGAGTTAATTCGTCCAGCTTCAACTTCTTGCATTACCTGTTTACTCTACCAACGTATGTGAGGACTCATTAGACATAAGTAAAATTATATCTTTAAAAACGTGTTCCTTGTTACAACAGAAATTTTTCTTCTCATAATACTGCATCTGTCCAATGTAATGGACGTGTTTAGGAGACATCACGCCATTTTGAACTACAAATAATTTGGTTGCTAAGGTGTTGTCAAGTAACTATTTGTCAGTTGTCTATTATCCGCCTTAACCTTATTTTTTGGCACACGTGTTCTTGCTTTGTTTAAGTAGATTTCAGTAGTTATTCAATTCAACCCTTTAACAAAATTGATTGGACTCCGCAGACTGTATCCAAATTGTTCTGGCATCAAAATGACTCGATTTTGATGTAATTGTAACAAAAATGAAACATCATTTCTCCAAAGCTTGAAGTGAAAAAGTTTTTAGAAAAATCCTTTTTCTTCATAATGAGGATATTAATTTATCTTATCGTGTTTGTTTTATACATTTTATATTTATAATTGCAACAAGCAAAAATGCTAGTTCTAAAATCTCTCTAAAGAGATCAACGCAGTAGTTGTACTGACAAGTAATATTCGTAGCCACTTCAACATGGCGGTCCGTTCGAACGGACTCTACTGTAATTTATTAACCCCAAGAGGACATCTGCTCTAGCTGGTTAATGATGCAGAACTGCATCCGATAAATTGCGAGCAGGGAGGGTGGGGTGCGAACCTACCACCTTCTAGCGACGAGACCAGCAAACCAGTCCTGGTTTCGGGCTATTTCTGCCACTCTTCAATACTAAACACCTCAAAATGCTAGAGATAGCAGTAGCCACTACAACATGGCAGTCCATTTGAAGGAGGTAGAGGTTCGCACACCTGCTCGCAATGTATCAGATACAGCTCTGTACCATTAACCAGCTAGACGAGATGTCTCCTTGGAGTTAAAAAACCGCAGTAGAGTCCTTTCGAACGGACAGCCATGTTGAAGTGGCTACGAATATTACTTGTCAGTACAATTACTGTGTTGATCTCTTAGAGAGATTTTATAACTAGCATTTTTGTTTGTTGCAAAATCAGCGACTGTGTGTTCGCTTGAAATATATATATATAGTGCGAGCAGAGGTGAGCTACTGCTGTCTCTAGCAGACGAGGTGTCCGATACTAAAGAGTGGCAGAAATAGCCCGAAACCAGGACTGGTCTGCTAGTCTCACCGCTAAAAGATAGCAGGGGTTCGCTCCCATGCTCGCAGTTTATCGGATGCACCTCTGCATCGTTAACCAACTAGAGGAGATGTCCTCTTGGGGTTAAAAAATCGCAGTAGAGTCCGTTCGAACGGACAGCGATGTTGAAGTGGCTACGAATATTACTTGATTTATAATTGTATTATCCATATAAATAGATTCAATAAACCTTTTGAATTCAAACAATCTATATTTTTTTTCTTTTCGAATCAAGGTGGTAACGTCTGTGTAAATAAATATATTTTGAGGTAATTGTTAGAGAAGTTCCTCGATCCCTGCTATAACCATATTGCGTAAGAATCTTTATAGTGAAAATGAAGATAGAAATTATCCAATACAGTTCTTGAGAAGACGATTACTTGCAATGTTTCACCTACAAAACTGTTCGATATCATTCATACCACTGAAATCAATTCGGTCGAACCCGTGTGTAAACTTATGAAAATGAAAAAACTTCCGTTTAGTGCAGCATGTATAGAAAAGGTGAAGGGGGAATAAGCCACATGTTGAAGTACATGGACTCATAGACTTCTTTTCAATGACTGAGATTTTTTTAAATTCCCTAAAATTCACTAACTTGACTCATCGGAACCGGTGTTAATGACAAATCTGGTAGGGTCCCGACTCTGAACGCACGCTAATGATGTACATTTTAAAGAATATTTTAAGACTTAAAAATTATAAATTTTTTCATATAAATTTGAGCCAGGAGCCGGATTAAACATTGCCACGGACTAAACATTGACATCCCTGGTATAAACAATATCATTAGCAATAGTAGCAGCGAATCAGAAATATCTGCTAAAGAACAATTTGCAAAGTGTATGTTATTAACGTAATTGTCAATATATTTTTAGTATATGTAATTTTAAAGCGATATGAACTTAAAGTACGATTTTATGAGTGATCAACCTAATCTACTCGACACAGTTGTTGTCCTGAAAATTGAAAAGAATAGAAATATAAAATTCTTTAATAAAATGATGAAGTTGAATGATTTCATATTGATTTTAGTCACGCCTCTGCAAAAAAAAAACACAATATCAAGTAACGTCTCTATTTATAGCATAACACTTACCTTTGACACAATTTGTGGTAGTTTTTGTTTTCACTACTGCTACAGCTGCAATAGTGACTGCTACTTCTATTACTACTACTATTACCACTGCTGCTACTTTTACTACTACGACTATTATTACTGCTACAACTACCACTTCTATGCAACTATTATTACTTTTACTATTACTATTACTTTCACTGCAACTACTATAACAATAATAATAATAATAATGATGATAATAATAATAATAATAATAATAATAATAATAATAATAATAATAATAATAATAATAATAATAATAGTGGTTATGATGACGAGGATGACGACAACAATGACGATCACAATGATAATGGTGCTCTCTTTTATTCAATAAAGACAAGGTCAAATAAAGAAGTTCACCCCTTTGTAAATATATTGATCTGTTTTGTTTCCCTGTGCATGATAAATGAGATGTATTAAATTAATTATTTAATATGCTTGTTTACATTTATTCCAATGCAAAAACCAAATATTTATTTTAAAAAGTACATACATATATATAGAAAACAAATAACAAACGAAAAAAGGAAAATTATTTTTAAACATTATATTGAATACTCCCACTATAGTACGTCACAGGAGTAACAGATAATATCGCTGCCATCATTAAATTCAAAAAATATGATTATACCAAAAAATATTGAATTTAATATTTCATAGTATCACATTAATATTTGATCCGGCAGGCTGGAGGTTTTTGTCAAAATATTTGTGATAAAAACCAAGAAAAAATTCAAAAGGATTGTCGGTTATCAAGTATTTTTTCACAGCGATAATAACATTAACGAGAAGTTTATTCATATAAAAACAGTTTTAACAGGTATATTGACCTAATTCATTTTTATAATGGAGCTAGTGTAAATATATACATATATATATAAGCAAAACACTGCTAGCCTCTAGTTTACTTTATCTATCAGACCTCTCGAAGTAACACATACCTCATATCATCAGTTACACTAAACACCTCTCCGAAGCAATGAACTAGAAGTAACTCATACCTAACTCCGTCTCTTATATCAACCTTTTATCTGAATTACTGAAGTACAGTTAACTCGTACATCACACCAGCCCTTATACCAACCACTTCTTTGATGAAACGAAAGAAAAAAATAAGAGAACGAGAGTTGTTTTCTGGCCAAAAAAAGAGTATCGCCATGGTCTGGTCTAGTTAGGTCTAATACCATCTAGTTTGGTGTGGTGTCGTGTGGTCTGGTCTGGTCTGGTCTGGTCTGGTCTAGTCTAGGCTTATCTGGTCTGATTTATTATAGTCTGGTTTGCTCGGTTCTGGTCTTGTCTGGTCTGGTCTGGTTTGGCTTTGGTCTGGTCTAGTTTGGTTTGATCTGATCTAATCTGGTTTGGTCTGTTTTTCCCCGGTCTGGTCTGGTTGGAGCTAGTTTGATCTGATCTACTCAGCCTGCTGCATTGATGTCCAAAAATACCTTCTTTGCGTACGACGGTGTCATTGTATATCGGCTGGTCTTGTTGTTCAACAAAAGAGTTCTACATGATCGTTCGGCCTGCTGGAAATGGCACTGGAATGTACTTCAGATCACATCCTGCCGTCTTCAATAGAGAATAGATAGGAAAATGTAATTCCTACCAGATACGCAAAGACTGAACGTTCACGCTTTGAACAGTGTCCATTACTTTCTAATGTTAAAGTTAAGGTTCAAATATTTCACTTATGGAAGAAACTAATCTGTATGGAATTCTACTCGTCAACTGAAACAGTTTGCTCGTGGGTTCGATTCCATCCTCATCATACTATTTACGTTTACTTTTTTCGAAATATCTCTATGTTATTCCAAAAGAAACAAACTAACACCTCTATGACACTGACTATTGCACCTAAAACCCATCCTAAGTGAAGACTTTGAAAATAATTAAAATTCTGACTTTCTCAATGACCGAGAAAACAAGGATATATTGTTTAAATTCATGCTTAACTCTCTCCTCTGCTCTCTCTCTCTCACTCTCTCTCTCTCTCTCAGTTTTCTTATGCACAATTCTCTCCAACCACTCCCATCTCCATCACCAACGATCTCATGCTATCAACAATAGGGATCAGACAACCTAATAACATTTAACACCCAAGTCGCAACCTCTTCTATCACTGTTGTTCCACTACAAATCTGCAAAGGAACACTAGTAATTAAAACATTTCATACAAGGTATACACGTCTCTATTTATCCTGCTGTCAGCGTGGATGTAAAACTTTTAAACTAAAAATATATTGAGCAATTACATAACCTATACAAAACATTTCATTTGTAGCTATGACTTGTTAAATAACCTCAGGTCATCAGTTTATTATTCGTCATTAAATATAAAACTTTTATAAGCTTTACATGTAATTCATAATATGATTCTTAGTTGTTAAAAGCAGCGAGCTGGCAGAATCATTAGAGCGTCGGAGAAAATGCTTTGCAGTATTTCTTTGTTCTGAGTTCAAATCCTGTCAGGACCAACTTTGTCTTTCATCCTTTCAGGGTCGATAAAATAAAGTACTTGTCAAATAGTAGGATCAATGGTATCGACTTAACCCTCTTCTCAACAGTTCTTCCTTCGCAACTGAATTAAAAACTATTTTTAGTTGTTGACGTTGTTAGATGAATTGATCTTAGCAATGTAAATACCTCAAATGTTAATTGTTCTTCGATTGCTTCAACTAATAATGCACTTTCTTTTCTGCTGTCAGATAGGTGTGGATATTAAATTTTAAGTGTCTTGCCAATGACGCATCACATTTTCATTAATAGAATACAAATCAACGATACTTCAAATTAGAGTTCGATAACTAATTATTATGGACATTGCGACTACTTCATGTTATTGATGCTTTCATACCTCTATTTTAGGACTTAATATTTCTTAATTCAGAAATCGCTTGGGTTAATTTTTCCTTTGGCACCTTCTTATTTGACATAATGAATATCGGTAAAATATCGGAACTTATTAAAACTGTTATGTTTACAACAATTCTGTATATGAGATGATACACATCCAAAAATAAGTCGTATAAATATGATTTGAACATTTTATAATAGTGAGAGATAATTACTAATTCTTTGATTCAGTTTATATAATTTCACATATCTCTAGTAATTGGCTCTTACGTGTCTCCTTTAATTATCGAACAGAGTAGGATTTGTCTATTTCTCTATGTCTTTAATTCAATATGGTTTATCGTGGAGGAACCAATAGTTTTAATCCCCTTTCGGATGATTTGAGAATAATTTCTTCATGTGAATTTCTATCCTAATCTCTCATGTTAATATTACTATCATAAGCTTCACTTACAAATGTTAATTTAAGAGGTGAAAAAACATCCAAAATTTTTCAATTAAACTAATATCAATAGAATCCAACTGATGTTTAAAGAACTGCTTGCTAAGTAAACAACCAAACTTAATAAATTTCTTACCTCAGTCTAATTTAATCTTAAACAATCCTGTTGAATTGAGTACATTGTTTTAGTTGATTCCAAGATGAAATTTCAAATGATCTCGATGATTATGCGAAAAACTCATTAAGTATAAACAACAAATATATTTTTAGATTTTCTGTAGTAAAACTATCAGATGCAAACAAAATCTGGTACTTGTATTACGCTTAAGTTCTCAACTTATTAGTTACAAATCTCTATTCAACTGAATTGTCTTGAATTGGGATAACTTCTGTGTTATTGTTTATTTCATGTATTGTATTTCACTGAAAGTAAAATATTTTTGTAAAAATATAGATATGAACAATAAAGCAGAAATAAATTACTATTAGTTTACGAACGCAGGTCTTTTATGTTTAATCTTTCCTGAATTTGCCATGAGATCAAAATATGAAATGCCGGTCTTTGTATATTTTACTAAGACTTAAAAAGAAGATATCAAATCCAAACAGGTGGATTGTTTTACTTCAATTGAAAACGATGATAAAGATAATCTAGCTCCATACAAAATTTACTCCATTTCATTTTGGAAAGGAACTTTTGAAGACCAGACAGGAAAAATAAACCAGTTTATTCTGAATAAAATGAAAACAACGATGTTATTTTCAGAGGTGAAATTTCATCTCGAACTTGTTGGTATAAAAACTGAACAATTTCCGCCTTGTTATTTGATTTCTATTGAAGACAGTTTCTAATTTGATGGCTTGACATACTTTTGAGTAAAGTTCTACGTAGATAAAATTGTTTGAAGTTTCTTAAAAATTAGCTTTTGCTTTAAATATTAATGTCCTTTTACATAGCAGACAATAGATAACTAACTACAGTATCTGAATTCAGCACTTACAATTTATCATGAGTTAACTGTCAGCGTTATTATCTAAAGCGTTTCTTTATAGCTTCTGCATCAATTCAGTTCTCTTTTTATTTCACTTTGAAGTGAAATAATTATGTCTATCCATTAGGATTCAGACTAAGAGTAGTTATAATAATCCTTTCTATTATAGGCACAAGGCCTGAAATTTTGAAGGAGAAGGCGAGTCGATTACATCGACTCCACTGTTCAACTGGTGCTTATTTTATCTCCCTCAAAGGATAAAAGGCCAAGTCGACCTCAGTGAAATTTGAACTTAGAACATAAAGCCGAAAGAAATAGAGTGTGACATTTTGACCGTGCTAACGATTCTGCCAGCTCGCCGCCTTTATAATGGTTTCAAATTTAGGAACAGAGCCAGAGTTTTTGAAGGAA
>NC_142931.1:122483121-122503121 GCF_046866305.1 Octopus bimaculoides
CTTCGTGAAAATATAAAGATGCTTGTTGAACAACGTAACCAGTTGTAAAACCACAGCTCGTCTGCTAATTTTACTTTGTAAATAATTAGAAATAAAGCTTGTAATTTAGCACACAATGCCAACAAATTTGAGGGATGGACGTTATTCGATAATATCAACCCCAGTACTGGACTAGTACTTTATCTTGCCGAACCTGAAAGGATGAATGATAAAGTTGGCCGCGTAGGGATTTAAACTTAAAGCAAAAGAAGTCGGAAGAAATGCCTCAATGTTTTTTTTTTTCTTTTTTCTGCTGCTTTAAAGATTCTGCAAGTTTACAGTTCTCATTAAAACAAAATAATGATAGGCGCAGGCATATGGATGTGTGGTAAAAGGCTTGCTTCCCAACCACATGGTTCTAGGTTCAGTCCCACTGTGTGGCACCTTGGACAAGTGTCTTCTACTATAGCTTCGAGCCAACTGAAGCCTTGTGAGTGGATTTGGTAGACGGAAACTGAAGTAAGCCCGTCGTGTGTGTGTGTGTGTGTGTGTGTGTGTGTGTGTTCGTGCGTGTCTTTGTGTCTCTGTCCACCACCACCGCTTGACAACAGGTGCTGATGTATTTACGTTCCCGTAACCAAGCGGTTCGACAAAAGATATTGATAGAATAAGTACTAGGATATAAAAAGAACGTACTTGGGTTGATTCTCTCAACTAAAAAATTTTTCCAAGGAAAATGCTATGAAGATTTCATTTTCGTATAATGATTCGAGAGTGCATGCACTTCGATAGATTTTTTTGGTTCATCTCACTCACAGAATTATTTCAATATACTCTACGAGCTAACGAAACACTCACCAGTTTCCGCCAACATCATAGCTCCACCTTGTGCTGTAATCAAAATTGGTTCCGAATTCAAAACCTACAAGGTCATCATTATTTTTTATCTGTTCTAGGTTCAATAGAATAAGTATTGCACTATACATATACAGATGCTGGATCAATGAAAACACCACCACTTCTTGTATTAATTATTTTGAAGCGACTTAAATAGCGAATATCTCAATTCAGTTGAATGTAGTGGAATACTGAAGCCATGGTCTCGATAACTTTTTGTATTTGAGTTCATTTATGTATGCTATCTATATGCATACATACATACGTACATACATACATACATACATACATACATACATACATACATACATACATATATGTATGTATATACACAAACACAAACACACAAATATCTTTGAAAATAAGATCATCTTAAATCTAAAATTATTACTTATATGTATAAAAGATTTTTTCAAAAAGCTGATTAATAAAAACCATCAGATATCAGGTCTGCATTCATCTGGTTAACACAAAGAGTTCCATCCTTCAAATGTGCGTTAATCTTCTATATTTTTATGCAATTAATAGTTCTTAATGTAAGAAAAGTTTTCTTTTTTGTTTTTTAAAATACTAACTGCATCTAGAAATTTTTTTCCTGAAAATTCTCTTTAATGTGTGTGTGTGTGTGTGTGTGTGTGTGTGTGTGTGTGTGTGTGTGTGCTTGCGTGTGCGTATATAAATGATTTAATAACATCTTGAGCGTTTGTCTCCATTTTAGATTTTTCCTATATATATATATATATATATATATATATGAGGCGCGGTCGGTACTTAAATGTGTAATGATTCTTTTTTTTACTACAGCAATTGTTGCATGATGTCGAATTCACGGAATATATTTTTCGAGAATTGTACAAAATCTAACCACTTTGCTTAATACGTGACAAATCTCGTTGGAAAGTATCAAAACAAAATCAGGAAAAGTGTATTTAACCGATGATTTAAAGTTGCAATATATTTTTTATCAGATCCTTTATTATGCAGAACTGTGTGTTGTTTTGAAAAACGTGTGTTTCTCGTCAAAAGCACTGACAGCTAAAATATAATAGTTATGGCTACTTGCCATGTTATCTTATTAACGTTGTATCCCTTGACAACCTTAACATTATGTCTACATTATGTGAAGTCTATGAATAAAAAATATATGAAACTAATGTGAAACTAATAAGTATATGAAACTAAGTTTCTAAATCTATCACCTTAACAATTTCTACAGAATCTAATCATTTTATAAGTGGTCTTATGAATCCCCAATAGTTAACTTTTACCACTATATCGATTGCAAGCTAGATGGTGGTATAAAGTTCGTTGAAATTCGGTTAAGCAACAACTTCTTACCTTTTTTGATTGATGCAATCCACTGAGAGAGGGAACGTTTCGAAAAGATTTTTGCTTTATTTGTGTAATTATCAAATTCTCGCCTGTCTACAGAAAATTTTTAATTATTACTATGCTGCACTAAGGTCATTACTTTTAAACCACAAGAAATTATTGAATATGTCTAAAGAAATGGACGAATCTTCGGAATAATAATTGTTGTTTGATTTCAATATAAGCAACAAATGATTTAGACTGCTTATATTTGACTAGAAAGATTTCTACTGCGTTTTGAATAAAATGTCAGATCTCAGTCAGAAGCTTAAGTATTATGTTACAAAATCAACTACATTAATAATTCAGCTATTCAAACTAATTCTAAACATTGACGTTAAAATCTCCATAAAGAGTTGATGTGGCATATCGTAACTGATTTAATTTTTTCACACAAAAAAATAATCTAAAATGTTTAGCAACGGCGAGAAGATTAATAAATTAACGAATTGTTTGAAATTGAGGCTACGTCACCTTTAAATTACAACCTGCCGTCATTAAAAAGACAAGAAAGTATTGGGTATCGTACTTTTAGATATTCCTAAAAAAAATTCATTACTGTAATTCTTGTGATAAGGCTGATTGGCCAGGGTTGACATGGAGATAAACAGTAACTTGAAAATTTAGAGAGGTTACGACAAACGTAACACACACACACACACACACACACACACACACACACACACATACACATATATATATATATAAGCAAAGAAGGTAATTCTAAAATCTCTGTAAGAGATGAACGCAGTATCTGTACTGACAAGTAATGTTTGTCGCCACTTCAGCATGGCTGTTCTGTTCGAACGGACGTTACTCCGGTTTTTTAACAGACGTAGTATCCAGTACTGAGGAAGGGCAGAAATAGCTTGAAACCATGCTGGTCTGCTGATCTCGTCGCTATAAGGTGCTAGGAGTTCGCACCTCTGCTCGCAATATATTGGATGCTGGTTGCATCGTTAACCAGCAAGAGGAAATGTCTTCTTGAGATTTAAAAAACTGCAGTAACGTCCGTTCGAACGAAACAGCCATACTGAAGTGGCGACAAACCATTACTATATATATATATATATATATATATATATATATATATATATATATATATATATATATATATATATATACACATACATACATATAAATATATAGGTAGACAGACAGACAGATAGATAGATATCAAATATCAGAAATTATGACCACACAATATATATTATTAGTATCACTAGCGTTTCTGTTGACACCAATTGATAGAAACTAACACCTCAAGTTACACCCTAATGTTTATAAAAATACCGTTTTTTATGACTTGTCTAATGTAGTTTTAAATATACTAAACCTGGAAAAAGTCGGTATGATCACATCTGGAGCATTTTTAAGTAAAGTCTGCTCAACCAAGGCTGACCTGGGAAAAAATTTAGATGCTTTATGTTTAATGAATGAAATACTGGATGAGAAAACATTTGATTAAAAGGCTTAACTCTTATAATATAACACATTGATAACAATGTTCATGTTTATTCATATTTATGACTTTTCAAAACCCTTTAAAATAAAGGGTTTCTGACAGTACGTGAATTTATGCTTTTCAATTTCGATAACTATAAATGTGAATTTAAACGCATATGAGTTATTGTATTATATTTCATTGAATTTTGATTTCATACTTCTATATTTCTTTTTTCTTTTATTTTTAGATTTTCATCGCTCACTATGTCACGGGCTTTATTTTTATCAACACTTCAGGCACTAAAAAATGTTAAAGAGAACCTTTACGTCCAGTACATTGGTATTAACCTTGCAAATATATCTAAACTACCTCCTGGATATACTAAGGTTCGAGAGAAGAAATCGCGCGCGACTTGAAATGCTACAAATCACAGCCGCTGTTTGCGGGATAGAACTTTGCTATGCTGCCGAAACCGCTTTTGTAAGTCCCGTTCTTCTGAAGCTGGGTGTCCCAGTTACATACATGACGTGGGTATGGTGCCTCAGTCCACTTTTAGGTTTCTTTTTGGTACCAATTTTCGGATCAATGAGTGATAGATGTAAATTACGTCTTGGTAGAAGACGACCGTTTATTCTTATGATGTCTGCCGGCATAATCGTTGGTTTGGTCTTAATTCCGAATGGCGAATACTTTGGAATATTAGCTGGTGACCAACCGCCTATCAGTGATTACAGAGATAACATAAATGGAACGTTATTGTATACGAACTATGCAAGCAATTCGACAGTTGTGTCTATAGCTTCATTTCCGAGACAACATATAGCATACCGAGGTATAATCTTAACTATAGTCGGTGTTATATTATTAGATTTTAACTGCGACGCATGTCAATCACCTTCTCGGTCATACTTACTCGATGTTACTCTTCCGGAAGAACACAATACCGGTATAACAACTTTTACCATTATGGCCGGACTCGGGGGTAGTGTTGGATATATCATGGGTGGTATAGACTGGAATACCCAAGCATTAGGAAGCGCATTCGAAGGACACGTTAGAACCGTTTTCATGGTTGTTTTAGGCATTTTCATTCCATGTGTTTTATTAACGGTAACCAGCAGCAAAGAAATACCTTTGGAAGAATTAGATATCAATGTTGAAAAATATCAGAAGAAAAAGAAAAAAGTAGGAAAATCGAAATATGAGAAATTTGATAATGAAAGCGATACCAGCGATGAAAAAGAAAGTGATCATATTCCATCGTATGACTCTCTTGGAAGTTCTGAAACCGAAAAAAACCCAGCTCAAAATAATGAGCAGAGACACGATTCCAATGAGAGAACAGAGACTGAAAAACGTGAAGATAAGGAAATGACTTACGAACAAATAAAACAACCCGTTGATGCAAAAATGGATATCAAACAGAACGAAGCTATACAAATCTCAACAGATGTCACATTGAAAACATATCTTCGTTCAATAATACATATGCCTAAATCTTTATCAGTTCTGTGTTTGACCAATTTGTTCTGTTGGATGTCTTTGGTTTGCTACTCCCTGTATTTTACAGACTTTGTGGGCCAGGCGGTATATCAAGGGGACCCAAGTGCTCCCAGAGGTAGCATAAAACATGAACGATATGATAAAGGGGTACGCCTGGGATCATTTGCAATGTCATTATATTCGCTGTCTTGTGCTATATATTCTTACGTCTTTGAGAGGTTGGTAAAGAAATTCAGTAAGTAATATTTATATCTTAATTTCAGAAATAATTGTACAAAATCTTGTTGAATTGAATATATTACACTGTGTGACATGATTTTTGTCCTTTGGTAGCAGCTGTTATTTCCTATTTTTGCCTACCATAGAAAGTGTGAAAAATGGCTAACATTGCCTTCAAACTTTGCTTTTGTTAAATTTATTAAAACCCCCAAAAATCCCTTTGAATACAAGGCTATGATCATCCTCCCCCACTACTCCTGCTCATGATCAGAGATGCACATCTTACATAGATATATCTCCATTGTTTTATGTTTGTTTGTTTGTTTTGTTTTGTTTTTGTTTGTTTTTTGGGTGGTTGTCCAAAGACAAATGTTTAGTATTTTTGATACACCACGTCTAGAAATCTTTGTTTATACTCTTTTAAATATGAAATCGGAGCAGAAGTAAAGTTGCATAGCTTTAAACGAGAACCAAACGATTTCATGGTTTCAATTTTCCGGAGAAGTAAATTTTTATTGTACGTTATGCACCGATCTCTATAATGTTTTCTTTATGACAAAGCAGGAAATCCCTCTGTATGTTCCGAGATCATTGTGGGCGTAAGTAAAGTGAACTTGTATCACCGAGGATTAACGCACCAGGAGCCTCCTTTTTACTCTATAATACTTCTGTATTAAAAATGGTATACCATTAATTGACAGGCAAAAGACAGGGATTAACAAACAGTAAAACTAGCCTATGATTTGGTTTTTGATTTCTGGTTGTAGCTTATATTTCATACAAGTCACTATTTATAGAAAACCTGAACGTTACAAAATTTCATGTCTCCACATGTTCTTATATATGAAATAGATGTTCGTATATAAGAAATAGATATTGTATTAAGTTATGAAATGTCCTCTTTGACTTAAAAACATTTTGTAAGGACCAGCAGGAAGAAAAATCATCACAATAATTGTACTATTTAATTATTGCATTGCTAAATATTGTATATAATGATCATTATACTTTTGAAATTTTAAATATTTTATACTGAATTACTTTAAAGAAAAAGATAGATTGTTTACGTTTTGGAAAATGTCGTGACAAGGATAAAGACAGTATCTACTATTGACAATTGGCCTCATGGTGACACAAACAGAAAATTAAAGATGGTGTTTACATAGATTTAACCAACATTATCTCGGGAAGAATTAAGTTCATTATGGATTCCGTATCGAAGTATTTTATACAAATATATTTTCATATACTACTTTAACCTTTGACAAACAAATAATATTGTGAATTGTGGCCTAGAGGATAAAATAGTTCAACAAATTAATTAAGTTCCAAATTTATAATTCAAAACTATTCAATGATTAAATGTAAATTAACTGAGGATTTTAAGTCACAAGTTGGCGTTGTTCGAATAAACTTATGATCAAAAGCATCCCATTCTGTCTTATACAGCCTCATTTTTCTCAGATGACAAGGTGTGATCGATGAAGATTTCTGTTTTAATCAGATCTAACACTTTTCAGGCTCTTTTATTGATCGCTGGTGATTGTGATGGTTCATGTCGACTTATTTATCTAGAGAAAGCTAATCTGCTGGAGCCTGTCCTATAAGATACATGTATTGACTGATTTTGGTTTAACACTGCAAATTAAAGTAACATTCTATTATGGTGTACACCTTCTGTTTCTATCTCTTTGCAATACCACAACTGACAGAAAACGAGAGAATTGCTAGTGTTGTAAAACAAGGAGTAGTAAACGATGCTGAGAAAGAACGCCAACAAAAGGGGTGTAGATAAATTTCGATCCATAACTCTACTGAATGGAGAGTTAAAGATTTCAGCCAGGATGTTAGCAGTTTGGTCCTTGTCCTGGCGGTCAAATCAGAGAACTGCAAACATGAGCGATTCCGAACAAATCTATTCAAGACGACCTCAGCTCATGTGTTACAACATAGAGTTTACAATAAAACTGTTTTCAAGGGGACCTAAAGAATTTAGTTTGGTTAAAATCTTTTTATAAGGTCGACAATTTTGACTTGATAACCGTTTTGAAAGCCACTGTTTTCTGCTGTTTTCAGAGGCTATATAGCAAGGCACAGCAGTATTTGTTAGGTGGTCAGGGTAAACATTCATCTCTCAAAAGCGTTTTTGCTTCACGAACTCAGAGTATCAAGGATGTTCCATCTTACCTCTTCTATACGTGCTGGATCTCGAACCACTGAGGAAGCTGGAATAGTTGAAAGGCATCTTTTCGAACTTAAACGTAAGAAAGCTACGTCAGGGTACGCAGATGATGTCATCTTCAAGGTCCCGGACGTCACCGAAATAGAAGTGGTCCGCACCATTCAGAAGGAATACGGAAGGGTAGCAGGAGAAAAATAATCATCACAGACAGGTTAATAAGCTTGCAGTTCGACACCTAAAGAAACAAATTCATTCCATAGTGAGGCGCTGGACCGCTCTATGCTTAAACTGTTCAGGGTACAGTTCGGTATCGACTTCCGAGTGGACCGGAACTGAGACGTGGTAATGAGCAAGGTGGTCAATCTTACCTGGGTGGAATTATCCCTGGAAGGCGAGGTAGATGTCGCAGGTGCCCACATTGCCACCGTTATCGCAGTTAAGATCTGATCAGATTGGACCGTTTGCGCTTCGGTTTCTTGGGGAAGACAAGAATTTCCTTCATGTCTTGTCCACATTTGAATAGTTGGTCTTCTACAATTATCTCTGGTTTCTCGGAAAGACGAATTGAAATTCTAATGAACTGTTAAAAGCAACGAAACTAGTTGATCTAGTTTACATCTTACACTGCAAAAAAAGTCAAAGAACCTATGCATAACAAATTAAAAGCTAACTCGAAATATTTCGTTTTTGTATTTGGTTTGCATGATTCTTGATATGAACTAATGTTCACATATTATTGGCGATGATACAATAAATAACCTGAAATAATTTGCGTACAAAAAGCTACATATTAGTCAGTTACTAATATCATTTTCATTTGCTTCTCCTACGCATTAATATGGTAGATCGAATTTGACTATTTATCATGTGGGTAACATTTTTATAATTATATAATCATTCAATATTTCAGTTATATGTATACATCCGACAATTTTCCGCACAATTTCCATTTAGCAAATTCACTCAGCCCAATGTTGTAGTAGAAGATATTCAGCTAAGAATAGAGTCGAATTCAGTGTGTGTGTGTGTGTGTGTGTGTGTGTGTGTGTGTGTGTGTGTGTGTGTGTGTGTGTGTGTGTGTGTGTATGTGTGTGTGTGTGTGCATTCTAAATAAGATTTAAATAATTCATATTTGAATGATTTTTAAGTAACCTGATTTTTAAAAATCATCGAAGCTTTATTCTTTGCTGTTTGTTGTGTTGTTTTACCAAGTTTTATATATTGAAATGTACTGAATGTATAGAACTGGGTTTTTTATGCGTGCATACCATTTATTTAGCTGCCAAGAAAGATTGGATTTGCCATTCAGTCAGTCAACCCATCAAAGCTATAAAATTACAAGTACTTGAGCGTGGAATTAACTTGACAAGTAAAGTAAGCATGTAAATTAAAATCCGTTCCATTGACTGAATTCATCAGTCAAAATCCATGAAATTCTATATTTATTGCTTGGATTACCTCATTCTCTGCTAATCAATGTCTTCCATTTCCTAATCAATGGATCATATCTATTGTGATTTATTGAGATCTCAATCACTGGTTGTTGCAACGAGATGTTGCTGTTAACTTTTATCGTAACGTATAAAACTGGCCAAAAAATGTTTCGCAGTATTTCTTCCAGATCTTTACAATCTGAGTTCAAATCACGCCGAGGTCAACTTTTCTTTTCCTTCTTTCGAGGTTGATAAAAATAAGAAACCTGACGAAGACTAGTGTTGATGATATCGACTAGATCCCTCTCCTGAAAACTGCTGTATATATATTTTAATCAGAGAGGCTCACATGTATTTATTTGTTGTTTGAGATTCTTTAACATAATTAAATTAACACTATTAAATATTTTGTAATGGGTTTAAGTACTTTCGCTTGATTTCTGTCAACGCTTCTGATTTGTTGGACGTTATCGCTCATGTTTAGTTTTAACGCGGACTTAATTTCATGGATTGGAAGAGAAAATAAAACCATATGGCGTGCTTATCTTCCTAAATTGATAATGAAAGTGGGAAGGCTACCACTGAAAACTGAAACCGGATTGTTGGTTCCAATTGCATCGAGTTTATCTTTGCAATGCCAGTGAAAGGAGATTGTTGGCTTCGTCGTTATAGCGTCGAAAAAATATCTCGCAATATTTCTTACGGTTTTGTGCGTTCTGAATTCAAATTTCTTTGAGGTCAACGTTGCCTTTCATAACTCCGGGGTCGAATAAATGAAGTTCTGATGAAGTACTAGGGTATATTTAATCGACTAATTTTTCCGTCAAATTTCAGACACTGTGCTTATGATAAAAAAAATTTTAAACGACGGTGATCTAGGAGAATCATTAGAACGTCTGAGAAAATGCTTTGTAGCATTTTTTCTGGCTTTTTTAAGTTTAGAGATCAGATCCTGCATAGGTTAACTTTATTTTACATCCTAGCGGGGTCTATAAAACAAAGTGCCAGTCAAGTACTAGTGTCGATGGTTTCGACTAATTCTCTTCCCTAAAAATTCCTGACCTTGTACCTTCAATAGAAACCAGTATTACAATATAGCTATTATATGCCAATTTAGTTAGCAGGGATGTTGTCTTGAAGTTTGGTGACAACAATCATCCTTTATTCTTAGGATTCTTGTAGATTATAGGATGACACATTTCTGCACATTAACAATGTTCTTTAGCTTCTTAGGTAACAATTTGAGTGCTGTGCCACGTGCACCAGTTACTACAGGAGCAATTGTCATCTTTGTCTTCCACAATCTTTTCATCGCCCAGGCCAAGTTCTGCTGGTTCTCAATTTTCTCAGTTTCTTTGGCATCCACTTGATTGTTATACGGTATTTAAATATTTGTGAAATTACAGTACGTGCGCTTTTTGTTGTTTTTTTTTTCTTTTCATTACCTTGCGTACGTAAGAGAAAGCGGGGTATTGTAATCACTCGTCTTTCTCTGTATGTTTGCAAAATTACTGCAAAACGGCTGGAATGCGATTTTGTGTGCGCGCGCGCACGTGTGTGTTTTGTGTGTGTGTGTGTGTGTGTGTGTGTGTGTGTGTGTGTGTGTGTGTGTGTGTGTGTGTGTGTGTGTGTGTGCAGAGATAGATTCAAGAGTTTCGTTTATTTACCGGAGTATAAATACCTATAATGGTGATACTTAAAAAGAAATTAATTCAGCTCAATTAAAAAGTATGGGTAAGCAACGTATTGTAAGTCACACTATAATTTGCAAAAGAAATTATCTGTGCGCAAGGTATATTGCCCCTCCATTTTTTTTTTTCATTTTATTTTATTTTTGTACACTGAAATTTCATCTGGTTTCCTGGTTCAGTAGCATGGTCAGTTTTATAGAGAAATCCCATAAAATTCTATAATTATTTTTTACTTTCATAGCTTCTAGCTCGTGCTCATTCGAATTTTCTTTCTCTTTGAATCCACACACCCGGCTAATATCCTAATACGTTCTTTTACCTATACAGTCATGCCTGCACATATACTCTTTTTGTTTTAGCGTACTCCATTCACTTAAAGATGGTTAATACCTTCGTCTTCTTTTCCATAGATTCTGTATTTGCTTTCTGACTGAGTTTATCAATTCTTACCTTCATTAAAATCGTTTTTATAGCCTATTACTGAGCAGTTGTCATCAGCGATTCAGATTTTTGTATCAGATTTCAATTTATCAGCCTAAGTTCTTTACTTCCAGCATCTTCAGTTTGTTGCGTGAATTGACTATGTAAATCTTCTTTCCAACCATCTGTCTCGTCATTCGTCCTTCTGTTCTTGAATATTCTTCTTTTGTTTCACTAACTTTCTGGATATCTCTGACCACAACAGAGTTCTTGAAACCCAATATTGATGTATTAACAGTGTCTTCTGCATTTAACATGCCTCTGTTTCTTGTCTGTCTTGGTTGGAAGAGCTTGTCGATAATTTAGGGTAGTGTGCGTTGTGAAATATGAGCACCGGCTGATTTAATATGATCGATTAAATCGGTCAGATATTAATGCATTGATTCAGCAGTGATGAAATCTAAAGCAACTCAACATTTTAAATTTCAGAATGTAGAAGAGAAGGGCGAAACTGCAATATACTTAATCTGTTATTCAACTGCATCTCTCACTCTCACTTCAGTGACACTTTATTATCTTTTGATGTATATATAGCCAGTCTGAGTATTTGCACCAGAAAATACCTCCTCAAAACGTTTGCTTAGGCAGGTCTTCCTTCTTCATGCCACCTGCTTTATTCAAAAGAAAAGTGTTGCTGCAAGTATTACCATGAGAACACAAAAAGCTGAAACAGAAACAGTAAGCCATCATGTCCGACTCTAGCAATTATACCAATATACTGTTTTGGATTACACCTTTATAATCACCCCATAAATATGAAAGGTAAAGTTGACTTCGGCAGGATTTGAACTTGGAGCGCAGTGAGTCAGGACAAATACTGCAATGCATCCTATTCGAATTAAAGCTATTTTACTCAAGAGCTGGTACAGGATTTATTGAAGTCCTCTTCAAATGGTAGCTGTAGAGCGAAATATTTTCAAAAGGTTTCAGTTTAATTCTTGGTGTATTGGTATATTTTCATTAATTTTCACCGCCTGTAACACTAACGCCTTCTGCCATGTTTAGGTGAACTATTTCCTCAAGTTCTTGATCAGTTTCGAAGTCCATTAGCTTTATTAAGCTTTGCAATAGCATTACAGCGAATGATATTTCCAGGTTCAAAATATGGGAATGAGTAATTCACTAAAGTTACAGTTGTTTAAATTACACTAAAGTCACAGTTGATAACTGTACAGATTGTCTTCATCATCGCAGGAATCAACGCTTTTAAGCTGCTTCTCTATCAATCAGACTGATTTCATCATTATAGACTCAACGAGGACATCAAGATTTTGCTGAAGCTGTGTTCTTTAATGGAAGATGGAAGTATACCATCACTACCAAAAAAGGCCATTTCATCTATCAAGCTTTGATAACATTCTGACCTTCGTTTCTACTAATTCTTTCAAGCCCGTTGGAGCAGTCTTTCATCTCTGAAATAGCTCTCAGCAATCTCCTGTTATGACAGTCTCCCTCCTAATCTAAATATTTGTAAATCTTTGATTTACTGTGTCATCCTTTATGTATAATAGTCCAGCAGGCATAATTTCTTTGTTATCATTCTCACCTATGATCATTTATAACCTGTCTCTCCTTTTAGAAACGGAATCAAAAAGGTCAATAGATTCTTATCCCGATTCAGTTGGTAATTTGCTGTAAACGTTTAGCATGTTTACACAAAAATTATGTCAACATGCCCGCTATTATTTGTACCCGTTACAAGCAGAACGACTACTATATATATATATATATATATATATATATATATATATATATATATATATATATATATATCAGAAACAGTAAGAGTATCATAATTTCTCATAGAGTATGAACCAATGACCAAGCTGAATGTTTGAATGTCATGGTTGCTAGGTGAGTTATGTGGTACGTAAATGTTTAGGTATCCATTGAGCTCATACAACAGGCCTTGTACAAGTATCAGAGTTTATTTTCATTGCATAATGTGCACTGAATGATCAGTTTTGGACCTGTGTAGCATTTGTGTAAATTTGACCATAGAACGCTGCAGAGACAGACAATATTCCAGTTGAGGAATGAGTTACATATCACCTTAAACTCTCCAACAGTAAAGACCGTCTCTGCTCAAAAACTACATCTGATCACCGTTTTACTCCACATTCAGAATATTTTGGCAAAATTTAAAGCTAATCCAAACCAAATAATGCTACATTTCTAGTCATTTCGGGTGCAGAAAGAATGAATGATTTTCATTACAGATAGAATATTTTATATTAATCTATAACAATTTAAGAAAAGCCATTTATTAGTATGTTCAAATCCTAGCTTTCTATATAAATCCCAGTGGATTACTCTCCCTAAGTTGTCATGTCTTGTATTATTTTTGTACCAGCATGCTACATTCACTTACTATTTGTAATACAATTTCTATGAAACTAATATGATAGCATGTGCATACATTTCTATGAAAGACTGACCTCCTTTTCTCAAATACATGCAGTGCAGGACAAGTATAGATGAAATAAAATGAAAGTATTATTCTTCGAAAGGAAGTATTAAGATAAAAAATAAGTTGTTTAACTTCTAGGTCGCACTCTATGGCGTAAAAATGTCAGGATTAATTATGGTTCGAAATACTTTTCAGAGTCAAGGTCAAAAAATATTGACAGATACAAAAAATATTATTCTAATAATATACATTATTATTAGTAGTAGTAGTAGTATTCAGGTCACTACCTGGAATCGAACTCGGAATCTTGTAGCCCGCTCTCTTAACCACTATGCCATATACCCGTGAGCATTTCTAGCCTTCTGCCAAAATTTGAAGCCATTGTTGTTGTTATTATTAAGGCAACAAGTGGCAGAATAGTTAGCACGCTGGACAAAATGCTTAGCGATATTTTGCCCGTCGCTACGTTCTGAGTTCGAATTCTGCCGAATTCGACTTTGCCTTTCATCCTTTCGGGGTCGATGAATTAAGTTCCAGTTGAGTACTGAGGTCGATGTAATCGACTATCCTCCTCCCCCAATTTCAGGCCTTGTGCTTATAGTAAAAAAGATTATTATTATCATTATTATTATTATTATTATTATTATTATTGAGTGAGAGAGCAGTGCATGCCATCAAAGTGGCACTGGGGTAAAATTTACGAAGCCCATTATACCCATCATGACTATCTGTCTGATGATAATAACAACAACCAGGCACATGCATCACAACCATATGTGCGCGACATAGTGATCTCATATCAAGATAAACAGTGCATGACCTTGCAGGTGGGGCCCAGTTAGAATTTTTTCTTAAGGTCGAGTAACCCATCCCGCTCAAAAGGCCCCTGAGTAAGGTTTGTTTAAGGATGATGAACAAAACACCCATGGTTCCAAATGTGAATTATCCAAACCCCAAAGGATTCCTCTCAACATATACTCCCCCACTACTTCTGCTCCTCATCAGGGATGCACATATCATCAGCCACTAAGGGACATGCACAACTGGTGAAGGTTAAGCAATCAGTTAAGATCAGAAGTCATGAGAGCCACTGCCTGGTACTGCATTAGGGCATTTATTTTTTTTTTTTTATCATTATTATTATTATTATTATTATTATTATTATTATTATTATTATTATTACTGTTGTTGTTGTTTGATGCGATTTCCAACTGCACCATATGGTACAATTCCGTGTTCCCGAGATCTGTGAAACATTATGTGTTCTTATTTTGGGAGAATTGGAAGAGTATAAACTTCTGTTACTGTACTGCATGAGTTTGTTTTGTTATAGAATTTCACCTGCTGTTTGTAGTGTTATATTAGCGTTTGATCTTTTATATGCAGTGTGTGTAATGTGAGTTGTGCCATTTCATTGAGTATTAATTTTGTTGAGTATATGTTTCTTGCGTTTCATATTATTTTATTGGTTAGTGTGTGAAAGATATTCTATTTGGTTTGTGGTATTTAGTCGATAATGTTCTACTAAGAAAAACCCATTGGCCATGGGCTGTTCTTAGTAGAGCTACGCTTAGACAATCTGTAGTGTTATAGCCCTAGTATAGCTTTTATTTTTGCTCATATATTTTTCTGTCGTATATAATGTTCCATTTATTATTGGTACTGCTCTCACATTCGTACCCTACATCTTAAAATATTTCGATTTCGGTATCCTTGTATTTTCGGTATCCTTCTTTTTTCCACAGCCCTTGATTAATATACCTGGCTGATTTGCCTTAATTTCTATCAATCGAGATGGTCCTATCCCGATTGTTATCATATATTGTGTATAGTACGTGTGTAACAGGAATACTTAGTCGCTAATATTACTTCTTATCGATGAGAAAATGTCTCGTCGTTGTACACTACTGAGGAAATAGCTTTTGTGATCTACATAAGCTTGACGGTCTAAAAGTTAGTTTACTGTGCTGAGCTTTCTATTGTTTCTTAACGTAGTGTTAAGCATTTATCGTATAAGTGGGTGGCAAAGAATGAAACCAAAATATTCACTGGTATCGACAGTAGATAGAGTAGTAAATATTTTGTCCTTGAAGCCCTCGTTTGTATTTTGTGTTTGGTCAATGAGTACTATGGTAATAGTGATCAGAATCTATGTTGTGAATTGAAGAAGAGGTGTTGGTTAGTGATGTCAAGGTTTATCCTTTCTAGTATGAATTCTTCATACGAGAGTGAAGAATCTTTATGGCATTTCTTCATCCGGGTTTCTCTCGAGATTTAGAAATATTATTGATTTTGCTTCACTCCATATTCTGAAAATTAGTATATTTACAAATAGTTGTAGCTGCTGGTGAATGCAGTGATTCCTTCTGGTTCTGTGCCTTTTATGTATGTGTTTGTGACTTCGTGGTCATCCTGCAGCTTTTGTCTTTGAAAATTTCTTTACTAATTTTGCTATGTATCATAGAAGAATGGGGTCAGATTCTTACTCTAAATGGAAGATGTTTATCTTTCGTTTTGTATTCTTGTTCCTTTTCTGTTGTTTGTATCTTTCCTAAAATAATATGCCCATTCATATGAACGTATTTTATGGATGGGATAAATACTTGTGTGCCGAAGGTGCTGCTGTACTCCGTCTCTGAAAGCAGGAATTGATGTCTCACCAGGCAGTGAAGCAGCTCTACAGATGTTTTGGCCCCTTCCGTCATGATACCAGAGCTACCCGGTACCAATCACTGATGGAGGCGACAAAAGTCCCGCAAAATAGGACGAGCTTTGTAGAGTCAGATGTTGCGACTCTGAGCCAAATGTTTCTATTATTTTCAGTGTTCGCTCTTGCTGTACCACTCATCCTCACTCTTGAACCAAATGTAATGACTTGCTTTCTCAGCAACTGCCGACAATTTTCAGGCAACATCTTTTCTCTCCTTCGCAACTAGTTCAAGAATCTTGAGCATCGAGTGAACCCTAGATCCAACAAATTCTCTAACACCTGTCACTACAAGTCGATATATTACTTCCTATCCATTGTTTTCGCTGCAATACATGCATACAGACAGACCAACATTCACAAACACTCACATACATACATACATACATACATACATACATACATACATACATACATACATACATACATACATACATACATACATGCAAACTATATATTAAGGGAATACTGCGAAATACTTTCTGATAGTCAATCCTGGTCAGTAATTATCTTTAAACCCATATGAGCCTTTGCAGTATTCTTTCTATTCTTCAGGAAACGTTTTTTTTTTTTTTATATTTCTAGTTTCTTTAAACTTATGAATTAAGATAGTCTTATCCCCAGTCACCCAGTTAGACATCGTCTCAAGCTCCATCAGTATCACATTAAATATCTCTGCTCATGTCTTATATGTCCCTGTTTAACATTTTTAACTAAAAGCTTGAAAATCTATCGTTCTCTGGTACATTTTTATCACAATGTCTGGGTTACGTCATTTGTTATTGCGATCTACGATTCGGGAGTTGTGTTCGTTGTTTTGAACAATCTTGTCCGTGATAATTCTTTCGTTTCCTATGCTCCACCCCAAAATTGTTCAACTTCTCTCGTTGTTCGTGCTCTATTGACAACTATTTAATTTTACAAAGTTTTTAATCAGATAGTTTTGAGTTAGACTGTTTGTTTGTTCAAAGAATCGTTGTCGCTTTTCATTCGAACGGCGAATTATTTGCGATTTAATGTTCTCTTGTTTCAGGCATGCTTTGATTTTAGATACTTGTTTTTTGTTATAGAAGTCTCTCGTTCTCATTTTTTTTTTTCAGTTCTGTCATTTTGTTATTGTTTTCATAGGGGATTGAAATATGTTTTTTGTTATTTTATGATTTTGTATTTGTATATTTGTTTTCCGTGTTGTATGCTCGGGTTTTGATATTCCTTGAGTAACTACAGAGGCTGCTGCAGATATCATTTCATTTAGCCTCGTCATATTGATATTTGTGTTTGTGTCAATTCTGTGGCGATTGGGCATGCATTTCTGTTATTGTTACAATTTTTGTTTTTAAGTTTTATCCTTGGGAGGGACTTTCTTTTAATGCTTCTAATTTTAGATTGCTACGATTATGATTTCCACGTTTAGAATTTTTAATTCTTAGATCTTCCTCATATTCCCATATGTATGTTTGATCGTTCGTGTTTTCCTGGTTCAGCTTTACTTGGTCAGTGCATAGAGCTGTTCTTGGATTTGGTTTTGGCATGTTTTGTTATTTACTTTATTTTTTCTCCATTTGTTAGTTCTATCATCGTGTTTTACTTTCTCAGTGTTATAATTTGTCAGTTGTTTTCCATTTGCTACTCGTGTTTTTGTAACACATTCTTTCATTTTAATCTGCTATTTCAGTTTTTGATATTTACTTTTCGTTTTGAGAATGCATCTTAAGTTAACTAATCTGCTACATTTCAACGTTACATTTATATCTAGGCTATTCAACAAATTTTACAGAGAATATTGTCGCAGTTTTGTATTTGGGATAGTGCATCACTATAAAATATACATATAAATAGAAATTTATTCCTCTCGTGTCCAGTTATTGCTATACTGATTTGTTACGAGAGTTAAGAAATAAGGATCGGTCTTTTATTTAGTTTGTCATATTTGTCGTCATATTCCAGTTTACTTCTTTCCAATAATGTCAAGTTTTACATGCATCATTTCGGTAAGCTTTATAGCCTCTGATGATTCAAAGTATGCATTCCTTTTTAATTCAGTTTATAGTGAATTATATGGATCTTGTTTACATCGTTTGTAACTCTTGTCGTACTATGATCCGTCTAATAATGATATATACATGCATATATATATATATATATATATATATATATATATATATATATATATATATATATATATATATATATATATATATATATATAATGTTCCAGTTATTGTTGATTCTGTTCTTACTTTCATGTCTTTCGCCCTATATGTTTCAATTTTAAAATCCTTACATTTGGATAGCTTCTTCACTTCCTTTCCTGTAATATTTTGTTCATAACGGATCGTGGTGTCTATTTGCGTCCTATTATTTCCCTCCTAGTATTTCATTATCATATATGGCTGTTGTATTGATCAACTTGTCACTATGAATTGCCATGCTCCAAATGATGTAGCAAGACCGTTGTTTGTACCGTTTTTAGATTGTGTTTATACCATTTGTAATCCGTTTTTGTATCAAACTATTGTCACATTGCTCATTGGACATACCTATCGAATCGATCATGTTTGTATATATTCCGATATATATATTGGTCAGTCAAAGATGATGTGACTGACTGTTTCATTGTCTTAGTTGCATAGTCTGCACTAAATATTAGCATCAGTTTTACTAGTTTTATTGTTGTTTGTAGCAAGGCAGTGGTCTTGTGAAGCTGATATCGAAACTGTGTTTTTTTTTTTGCTTTTAACCCAGAAATTTTGAGCCATTGTTGATTTTTATCCTGACTTAATTCCTCTCTGTAAGGCTTAGCATCGCCTAAGTCTGTTATTTCGGCATATCACGCTTCTTCTTTGTATTTTGTCTTTTCTTTGCATAGAAAGAAAATGTGCTTCTTTTTCATGCTTATTGTACTGATCAGCTCTCTGCTTCATTTTAAATATTAATGAAATACTCCCACTTCTCGAAAAACGAAAAGATTTTCTTATTCTCTCAAAAGCGCATTTGGTCTATATATAATGTTATGTGAGTTCCATCAGCCGTGATTGAGCGTTTTATGGGCCTAACCTTTAAACTCCAGAACGAAGAGAGACGATATATAGAGGTGGTGCATCATACACACACACACACACACACACACACACACACACACACACACACACACACACACACGCACACACTTGTCTATACTTTGGTACTACAGTATATAGAGAGATGCAACACAAGCGTGACTACCACCAAAGATAGCGGTACGAACGTCGACTTTAGCATGTTATCACCTTTGCAGCACAAACGAACCAGAACTGAGTGCAGATGTGACATTTATCGACATGTGGTTGGCGGCAGTTTGCATAGACAGGCAATTTCTGATGACCACTGAATACCACAAGGCCTTGGATCTGTGCCCCTGAAGAGGCAGAAAGAAAATCAATTAAACTATTAGACTGGGAGGTGAGACAAAAGCCCAGATGCTTCATGTTTTGACAATAAGAACCCTTGTGAGTTTTCTTATAGAAAACAATTAGAAAAATAGAGTAGAAAAGAGACAGGTAAACTGCAGTACACACTAAAACTATTATTTCTAATGAATATCTGGTTGCAAAAGAAATCACTTCATCTTTAGGGTCAAGAACCGACAACCAAGAAAATGAGAGAATCCTTCTTCTGGTAGAGAACCAACAAATACCATACC